>NW_018408794.1:462923-493627 GCF_002113885.1 Mizuhopecten yessoensis | reverse complement strand
CACTTACTAAGTATAACCTTACTGTGTACGGTAACACCGACACTTACTAAGTATAACCTTACTGTGTTAGGTAACACCGACGCTAACTAACTATAACCTTAATGTGTTAGGTAACACCGACACTTACTAAGTATAACTTTACAATGTACGGTAACACCGACACTAACTAAGTATAACCTTACTGTGTACGGTAACACCGTCACTTACTAAGTATAACCTTACTGTGTACGGTAACACCGACACTTACTAACTATAACCTTACTGTGTACGGTAACACCGACACTTACTAACTATAACGTTACTGTGTTCGGTAACACCGACACTTACTAACTATAACCTTACTGTGTACGGTAACATCGACACTAACTATAACCTTACTGTGTACGGTAACACCGACACTTACTAACTATAACCTTACTGTGTACGGTAACATCGACACTTAATAACTATAACCTTACTGTGTACGGTAACACCGACAGGTACAAAGCTTTAATACAGTGATTTTACCTTTACAACATAATAGCTTATATGTGGTGCAGAAAGAGTTTATCTTTCAGGACCGTCTGGTTTTAGCTGTGGTTAACATTTAAGAGTTCTTCCCATTTACTTTAGTGTTTGCTTGGTTCCCATTTACATTCCAATATACCTGGTCCTTCACCTATTGCTTTGTACACCATCAGCTTGCTGTCGACAATATATCATTATTTACAGATTCGATGATGTTCTCTCAGCTGACTATATCGGTGTTCTATAGGGACCGCAGAACCAAATGATTTACCATAGACGGTAGTGTTAACGTTTACCACTGTCCTGGCTAAATGGGGTTATCCACAATGGTTTAACTGCCCTCATTTTGAAGAATATTATCTCACACAACTGTAACTAAAATATTTAAAAATTCTGCCTATTTGAACTTTTTATATATGGGGGCCGTCATTTTTTTTATTGAATTCGGCACCAAAAATTGACCATAATTTACAACAAATTACACACTTAATAAACTCCCCCAGATAAAAGCAGATTTTTCTTTTTTTTTTTTTTATACATATTAAATCTATATATATTGCTTAACGCACACATAAAACTTTTGAAACTTCTGCCACCTAAATATCCAACCAGCAGGCCCCGAGGCATTCACCTTCCTTTTAAATCTTCTGCCGAAAAGGGAAAAACCCACAATCTATTTTTGATTTTGTTCCGTGGTCCGTATAGATGATTCTGGCCCTACTCGTATTTTAACAAAGTGTACTTTAATAAATGAGTAAATTGCAATTTTACATAATATTGAAATTAAAAACGTTCCTGAAGATCAACTTTTTAAAGTTTTATTGATTTATTTTTAAAACAAATATCAACAAAATTAAAGATATCTGGCTAGGAAATTGTAAAGCTTTAAAAACGTCTCTCAGGTTGTTCATCAACTGATACTATTGTCTTGTGTTCCTCTGTTATATGGTGTTATGTGATTTAGATGCAACGAGCAAGATATTCTATTGAGTTATACTACCCAGATATCTTTATTTTAGGACTGTGCATGTAAATTAACAAATTAACAAAGAACAGTCCGAAACAAATACCGGTAAATAAAAAAAAATCGCAGCTCTCGGCATATACTGGTAAATTAAAAATGAAACGGCATACGACATAAACCTGCCGATAAAAAGAACAACCATCGACAAACACCGGCCAATTAAAAGAACAGCCATAGACATACTCCGGCCTATTAACAGAACAGCTCTAGATTATACCGGCCAATAAAAATAACAGCCATCGACATCCACCGGTCAGTAAAAAGAACAGCCATCTACATACACCAGCCAATAAAAATAACAGCCATCGACATACACCGGTCAATAAAGAAAACAGCCATCTACATACACCGGCCAATAAAAAGAACAGTCACCGACATACACCGGCCAATAAAAGGAACAGCCATCGATATACACCGGCCAATAAAATGAACAGCCATCGACATATATCAGCCAATCAAAAGATCAGCCATCGACATACATAGGCCAATGAAAGAACAGCCATCGATATACACCGGCTGATAAAAAGAACAGCCATCGACATACACTGTGCATGGTTAATAAACAGAACAGCCATAGACATACGCCGGCCTTTAAAAAGAACAGCCATCGACATTCACTGGCCAATAAAAAGAACAGCAATCGACATACACCGGTCAAAAAAAATAACATGCATCGACATACAGTGGCCAATAAAAAGAACAGCCATCGACATACACCGGTCAATAAAAAGAACATGCATCGACATACACCGGTCAATAAAAAGAACAACCATTGCCATACATTGGCCAATAAAAAGAACATGCATCGACATACACCGGTCAATAAAAAGAACATGCATCGACATACACCGGTCAATAAAAAGAACATGCATCGACATACAGTGGCCAATAAAAAGAACAGCCATCGACATACACCGGCCAATTAAAAGAACAGCCATAGACATACTCCGGCCTATTAAAAGAACAGCTCTAGATTATACCGGCCAATAAAAATAACAGCCATCGCCATACACCGGCGAATAAAAAGAACAGCCATTGACATACAGTGGCCAATAAAAAGACCAGCCTTTGACAAACACCGGCCAAAAGAACAGCCATCGACATACCCCTGTCAATAAAAAGAACAGACATCGCCATACAGTGGTCAATAAAAAGAACAGCAATCGACATACACCGGTCAATAAAAAGAACAACCATTGCCATACATTGGCCAATAAAAAGAACATGCATCGACATACAGTGGCCAATAAAAAGAACAGCCTTTGACAAACACCGGCCAAAAGAACAGCCATCGACATACACCAGCCAATAAAAATAACAGCCATCGACATACACCGGTCAATAAAGAAAACAGCCATCTACATACACCGGCCAATAAAAAGAACAGTCATCGACATACACCGGCCAATAAAAGGAACAGCCATCGATATACACCGGCCAACAAAATGAACAGCCATCGACATATATCGGCCAATCAAAAGATCAGCCATCGACATACATCGGCCAATGAAAGAACAGCCATCGACATACACCGGCTGATAAAAAGAACAGCCATCGACATACACTGGTCAATAAACAGAACAGCCATAGACATACACCGTCCTTTAAAAAGAACAGCCATCGACATTCACTGGCCAATAAAAAGAACAGCCATCGACATACACCGGTCAATAAAGAAAACAGCCATCGGCATACACCGGTCAATAAAAAGAACAGCCATCGACATACACCGACCAATAAAAAGAACAGCCATCGACATACACCGACCAATAAAAAGAACAGCCATCGACATACATAATATTCATGGTCAGTAATTGCCAATGTAACATTTCTGACAATACAATGTCAATGACGCTGCTATCCCCAGAAGGAAATCAATTTTTGTAGATTTATATAAAAAGAAAGGTCAACTGGGATTTTAATATATATGAATCTAAAGATCATTTTTAGGTTGACTTAGTATTCCCATTCTCGCTGTATTTTAAAGAGTACAGCAAATAACGAAACACACAGAAATACGTTTTTGTCGTTTTTTAATAAGGAAAGTTTTTTTCCCCATTTGATTAATGAAGTATGTTCCTGCTTTCTCGTATTTTAAAGAGTAATAACAAAGGATGTCTTTAACACTCTCTTATGCAATGTCTAAAACAACTCTATTATTCATGGTATCAAGTGATGACACCAGACAACTGCTCTTAAAATTTTGATACTAAACTCTTTTTGATACATTTTTTTCTGGGAGATGTGATCCATTGGAAAATGATCACTGAGTTCCTCTACTATATTTTCCTTTTTGTTGTGTTAAGCTGAAGGCAGTCCTCCTCATCGAACAACTTCTCATTAGTGAGAGAGCGCTAATCCGTAAGATAATACCGTTATGATAAATTATTCATGCTCCCCGGCCATTTTACCGCCGAGTCGGAGGATATTACAACCCTATATAACAATGCGGTTCACGGCCATTCTTGCTGCTGAGCTCGAGGTTAGTACAACCTCATAAACAATGTCTGTTCGTCTTCCTAATGGCGGCGCACCAAAGGATCTGTTATGTTATCGGACACTCATTTTGTATAAAGAAATGCGATTATTTTGTTAATATAATGGATTTCTAGTACTACCTGTTTTTGATTAAATCCGTAATGAAGAATTTTATTTACCTCGCCTATTTCGGGAATATTGCGATATTACAGATTGTGAATGAGATGTCCAGAAATAGATTACGATTTTATTATTTTGTTATCATTATCCGAATTGGAAATCAACAAAATAACTACTATATTGTGGAGTCAATGCGGCCGTTCTAGATAAAAATAGATGCGTTCCGCTCTTATAGAGAATATATTATTGCATATTGTAGTGACTTTAGGATGAAACATACTATTTTTGTTTCTTCAAAATACTGTTAGTATCTTTTACCTTGCAGTTATCGTATTCAGGTTGTAGGCCTAGTTTACCTTTACAAAGGATTTTAATGTTATTATTTTTATTTGAAATTATTCCATCAGAATGATAAGTACAAATGTACAAAGAAACCAGCGGTTCGTCTTAAAAAGGACAATATTTAGAAAATTGTAAATTTTATAATGTTTTATTATGATGTTTTTTTTATGTTAAAGTTTTATTTAAAAATTTATGAAAACCACTTAAAGGAGACAAAAACGCAACTTTAATAATATAGATTTGTATCAAATACCGAAAATTCAATTTCAGAGTTATGTTCATAACAGTTGTCAGCATGTTTCTCTGTAGACCTGTTTCAATTTATTGATAAGACAAATTATTCATGGAGCACTATTTCACATTGTACTAAATGGACTTAAAACACCCTGAATTTGAATTACACTACATCATACAGCTGTCCTTTTAGGACCATCGGGTCAAAAGTTTAGAGGAATGCTGGTTAATTTCAAATTAAATAATCTGCAAAATGTTTATATTATGAACCATACCACTATTCAAAAGTAAATAACTGGCCATCAAAGTTACAGCAAAACTCGAGAACAACAAATTCCACAAGCAGGAGTCTACCACTCCGTATCACGGATGATGAACGTAACATACACAGATGACTAGACTCGAATTTAAGATTACATGGTTTTGATAAACAATTAAATCGTGACCAGTTGAAAGAAAAAACGAAATTTCGATTACAATATAAGATCTTAACGTAAAACAAAGTTTAGATATCGACTCGGTAGTCTTCTTATAGACAATATCAAAAGATGTGGAAAATAATGCAATCATTGAGATTGTGTCGTCAGAAACAATGGTATGGACAAACAGAGATGATCAGGTGTTCAATACGAATGCCGAAGCAGGAAGTGATTCATTCCTATTTTATACTAGTGGTCAGATGTTTACTAGCCAAATATCTGTCTGCAACGTGATTTTTTCATAACTCGATGTTCTCGAGAGGAACGCATTAATGTCGGTTTTGACAGCCAGACACACTCAAATTGTACAATAAACCAATCAATATCACCCTTATACGTCAGAGTGCGTACTTATAAGAAGCAACATTTGCACTTCTTTACAAAGGATTCCATTCACTTTTAAAACGATTTGAATTTGAATAGATATTGTGCATGTCCAGTAGAGAACACAGCATTGTTCTGTCTTGAAAGTTTATGCATATTGAAAGCTTGGTAAACATATCGTTTTCCTGACTAATAAAAATAATAATAATATTCGTGGTTATAGGGCCGTTTCAAGCAGCCAATATCTTTCTCAACTCCCTGGGGAGCATACAACCGGTGCTGCCATTTCGGCGCTCACAGCTAGCGTTCTACAATTCTGGCACTGCCCAACCACATGCTCATTTACAGCTGAGTAGATTGGAGCAAGCATAGTAAAGTGTCTAGCTGAAAGATATACCACAGTGCCGTGCCGTGAATCGAACCCGCAAACCCTCGGTCACGAGCCCGGCGTCCTACCAATAGATTACCGTGCCTCCAATGATGCAGAAAATTAAATTTCACAATGCTGATAATGCTATATTAATATAGTTAACTTGTTGGTATCCTTTACCTAAAAAAACCCATTTCGTATAAAAAACGAAAGATTTTACACAGTCCCAACATTTACACAAAATCAATTCGATAATTGGAAAATGTGGAACGGTGTGAGTATTGTGTATGGGGATATGTGAACGGACCATGGGGTTGTTATATGTGGAACAGTGTGAGTATTGTGTATGGGGATATGTGAACGGAATATGGGGTTGTAATATGTGGAACAGAGTGAGTATTGTGTATTGGGATATGTGAACGGACTATGGGGTTGTAATATGTGGAACAGAGTGAGTATTGTGTACTGGGATATGTGAACGGACCATGGGTTGTTACATGTGGAACAGAGTGAGTATTGTGTATTGGGATATGTGAACGGACCATGGGGTGGTACATGTGGAACAGAGTGAGTTTTGTGTATGGGGATATGTGAAAGGACTATGGGGTTGTAATATGGGGAAAAGGGATATGTGAACAGACTATGGCGTTGTAATATGTGGAACAGGGTGAGTATTGTGTACTGGGCTATGTGAACGGACTATGTGGTTGTAATATGTGGAAAAGGGATATGTGAACGGACTATGGGGTTGTAATATGTGGAAAAGAGATATGTGAACGGACTATGGGGTTGTAATATGTGGAACAGAGTGAGTATTGTGTTTAGGGATATGTGAACGGACTATGGGGTTGTCATATGTGGAAAAGAGATATGTGAACGGACTATGGGGTTGTAATATGTGAAACAGTGTGAGTATTGTGTATGGGGATATGTGAATGGACTATGGGGTTGTAATATGTGGAACAGAGTGAGTATTGTGTTTAGGGATATGTGAACGGACTATGGGGTTGTCATATGTGGAAAAGGGATATGTGAACGGACTATGGGGTTGTAATATGTGGAAAAGTGTGAGTATTGTGTATGGGGTTATGTGAACGGACTATGGGGTTGTCATATGTGGCACAGTGTGTGTATTGTGTATGGGGATATATGAACGGACTATGGGGGTGTAATATGTGGAACAGAGTGAGTATTGTGTGTATTGGGATATGTGAACGGACTATGGGGTTGTAATATGTGAAACAGTGTGAGTATTGTGTATGGGGATATGTGAACGGAGTATGGGGTTGTCATATGTGGAAAAGGGATATGTGAACCGACTATGGCGTTGTAATATGTGGAACAGAGTTAGTATTGTGTATGGGGATATGTGAACGGACTATAGGGTGTTGTTATATGTGGAACAGTGTGAGTATTGTGTATGGGGATACGTGAACGGCCTATGGGGTTGTAATAGGTGGAACAGTGTGAGTATTGTGTATGGGGATATGTGAACGGGCTATGGGGTTGTAATATGTGGAACAGAGTGAGTATTGTGTTTAGGGATATGTGAACGGACTATGGGGTTGTCATATGTCGAAAAGAGATATGTGAACGGACTATGGGGTTGTAATATGTGAAACAGTGTGAGTATTGTGTATGGGGATATGTGAACGGACTATGGGGTCGTCATATGTGGAAAAGGGATACGTGAACGAACTATGGGGTTGCCATATGTGGAAAAGGGATATGTGAACAGACTATGGGGTTGTAATATGTGGAACAGAGTGAATATTGTGTATGGGGATATGTGAACGGACTATGGGGTCGTCATATGTGGAAAAGGGATACGTGAACGAACTATGGGGTTGCCATATGTGGAAAAGGGATATGTGAACAGACTATGGGGTTGTAATATGTGGAACAGAGTTAGTATTGTGTATGGGGATATGTGAACGGACTATGGGTTTGTCATATGTGGAAAAGGGATACGTGAACGAACTATGGGGTTGTCATATGTGGAAAAGGGATATGTGAACCGACTATGGCGTTGTAATATGTGGAACAGAGTGAGTATTGTGTATTGGGATATGTGAACGGACTATGGGGTTGTCATATGTGGAAAAGGGATATGTGGAAATATGTGATGAGGTTGTGTGAGAATGTACATGTATAAAATGTGTAAGAAGGCTGTTTGAGAATAATAAGGCTGTGTAGAAAGGATGAGTGTCTATAAAGCTCTTTTTTGGGCCCCAGTATATTCGGATGTTCACCTCTTCAATTTGTTCAAAGATGTCCTATTGTATTACATGCGGAAAAACTCGGGTAAAAAATTGACCAAAAATGGGGTTTTTTTTCGGTACCAAAAGGGGTAGGGTCAATCACAAATATAGTTTGCAGTTTTCAAAATGAGCTTAAAAACCAGAATAGTACGATTTCTGTTTTCGAAAACATAGGTAAATTAAACAGGCATATATAAAAGAATGAAAAATTATATAAAATCAGCCGTCACTTAAAGATTGTTTAATAAAACGGAGGATGACGTCATGGGTTGTTTTAGGTAATTTTCAAGTGAAAAGTGTTTTGTTTTCTCTCCTTTCTATTTTATATTTTGAGTTGAAATTTACAACTTTACTTATTTGAGTACATTTGCATTTTCATTACATTGTTTCCTTTCGTTTTATACTGAGTTATGGCTTCTGGACACATCTCAAACTTGGCTATTTCAAATCTCTCTCATTCTTTAGTGAATTAAAAGGTGCTATAAGTATAAGCTATGAGTAGTTGATATTGGATATTATCTATATCAAATAATATTTGCCCAACACCTGTGACTGAAGTGAGTTCTGTGTCCTGATTTGTTTTCTTACTTATCAAAGTGAACTTACACTTGATTTGCTGGTAATTTTAAATCTCCTAGTCTCAAAGAAAGTGTCTGTTTTAAGCATAACAATCAATGTTTTATCAATTGTGCTGCCTATTTCCAATTAAAGGGCTGAGTGTAGATAAAAGACATTTTGGGATAAGCATGCAACTTGGCATAGATATTAGTTATAGGATGATATTTAATTTTTAAAAGTTTCATACTTATCCCACAATGCCTTTTTACTTTTGGAGTACAATGAGTAAATTGCATCTCCCTGCCTAAAGGAAAGTGTGTAGTGAATATGCATTTTATGTGAGTGTATTCAAATAAGTTAAGTTGTAAATCAACTCAAAATTTACATTAGAAACGTAAATAATGGAGAAAACAAAAAACGTTCCACTTGAAAATTACCTAAAACAACCCCTGACTTAATCCTCTATTTTATTTAAGCAATTTATAAGTGACGATAACATTTCTGTAATTTTTCATTCTTTTATAAACACCTGATTAATTTACACATATTTTCAAAAACAGAAAAGGTATTGTTTTGGTTTTCCAGCTTATTTTACAAACAGTAAATTATTATTGTGATTTACCCCACCTCTTTTGATATCCCCAGCAACTCTCTTCGGTCAAGCTTTTACCTTAGTTTTTTTCTGCATGTAATACAATAGGACATCTTTGAACAAACTAAAGAGGTGAAAATCCATAAATACCGGGGCCCAAAAAGGGCCTTATAGATACTCATCTACTTTAATTTGTGAATAGGACACAGGCATTTCGGAAATTGAGAGTTTATCAGGCTGTGATGTAATAGAGTATAACATCAACAGTATAACCAAGTTGTTTGGGAATGAAACATAATGGATATTTATGTCTACAGAAGCCAAATATATTGGAATAAATACCACCATTCGCAATAGGTTCGTCTAGCCAAAACATTCGCAGGAAACCTTTATTGTAGAAAGGTCGAAAACCGTCCCGTCGTCAGAGAACGTCTGGTTTGTGTTCAGAGTCATTTAAAGGTTTCAGGGACATGTATTTAGGACCGAAAATCCTTTTTAATTGAACACCTCCTGAGCTCGCCATCGTTTCTCGCTAAAAGCATTGACAGTGAGTGTTAATTCCCCAAGTAACATACACATCATATGCAGTTGTAAGTATGGTCCCCGCTTTTGTTGATTAAACATTGATAACTGCTTAAACAGCTGAACAGCAGGACTAATGAACAAATATATATACTAGTTATACAATATATGGTAAAAACGAGACAAAGATATTTTACTTTTTATTCACGTTAAATTTGCCGTAGACTTGCCAAACTCTTGAATAGTTTCATAAATATTTCATATAAAATAGAACGAAGTTAGCCTTTTGTTTATCACATAACCACCACGATTTTTTGGAAATATTCGTGAAAAACCTCATACCGGCTTAAAATCTTAAATATCGTCAATTTGATTTTAAGTCGTTTGTTTTGTGACATCACAAGACAATATGAATTCTGTGATACCATGAATTTGTCTTAGTTGTAACATATAAGTGAAACAAAATGACTTACAGCCAATCATAGGTATACTTGGTGTTATTTAGATATGTTGTGAATACTGACATCATGAATATTCTAAAGGATTCGGGCGCTTCACGTCAGCATTTGCTTTGTATGAGGTTTGGTGAAAATATATCTCTTGAAATATTTACAAGTTTGTGCTGGATTCTGACAGTATAAAGGCTATAGTCATCTGCTGCATTTAATTAAATAACCTTACCTCTCGAGGATCTTGCCTCATCCACAAAATACTGTATTTTGTTGGTAATAACACTGTTTCAATTTTGTAGTTATATACTTAAAGAAAATACCTTTTTTTTTTGCATTTCATGTTTTACCCAAGCTTGAAACTACTGACCCTAGTTTTCGGGACGCAACTATTTCTTCCATCATTATTAGTATACATTTCTTCCATCACTCCTTAGTATACATTTCTTCCATTACTCCTTAGTATACATTTTTTCCATCACTCCTTAGTATACATTTTTTCCATCACTCCTTAGGATACATTTCTTCCATCACTCATTAGTATACATTTCTTCCATCACTCATTAGTATACATTTCTTTAATTACTCCTTAGTTTCTTAGACCAACCTGACAACCATTACGCTACTAATTGGACAAATTATGTAATACTGAACGTGTTTTAAATAAGATGGAAAGGATATTACTGCCGAGTGATTATTTTTCACTTTTTGCTGTCTAGACTTTCCACAATGGTCTTCATCAGCAATAAGGTAAATTGGATGTACCATTCTTGTCAATCAGAGATTTAATTTGAAAGATCTTCTTCAGCCCGCATATTGGAATCCATCTATCCACGATAGAATTTGTGCAAATTAATTTCGCCAAAGGAAATGTCAAAGTTAAATTAGACATAAGTGACACGACAGTCTTCTGTCTCCGTGAGAAATACATGCATTTCACCAGTGTGTGCAGTCTTGCTTGTTGGTGAGACAATATCGATATCACTATCGGAGCATAATAATCAACGTTCATGTTTATGTTTCATCAGGAAGACAGGGATCGTTGTACAGTGTCACACATATATATAACAATTAACAAAATGATTACTTCCATGAACGACTTATCCTATTGATTATATCAGTGAAAAAAATAAAAAGATCAATACATTCTGGTTTATGTAGTCACTAGTGTATTATTTGCTGTCGTAATTGCTGTTTGATATGCTGATGTGCATGCTTTAAGTTGTTTTATTTTTTGGCGAAAATAATAATGCTCACAGTTGAACTTTAAATGATTTATTCCTTGGATCCTATTTTATAGATGATGTTTTTGTTTAAAGGGGTTACATTAAAAGTCTTCGATATATTTGATTCGCTATCGCCGTTCAGTTGCTATAAACGTGAAAATATAATTTTGAAATGGTTTATAAAAGTCTTCTTATCAACGATGATATTCGTGAATTAAAAATGCTAATATTGACACAACAGGGGACCAACAGCAGTTGTGTCTGGAATTTAACATGATATAATAGCCCTTTAGCAACACACTAAATGTATTTAAGGAGAGGCAAGGAAATAATTCACAGATTATAACAAAGACTCAGTATTAAATGTGTAAATGTGACAGACGTCTCCATTTGCATTGGTGAGTTTGTCGCCAATCTGTTGATGTACGATGTCATGGAATGGCATTGAACAAATACATTACAAATCATCCAGTCAGTCCCACTGAGAGTAGGCAGGGTAGGAAGTCATAATTTCAGGATGATATCATTTCATAGATAATTTATCTATAATCGATATCAACAAATTTTAAAATTATAATCCTCAGAGTGTTTTTATTATTGAATTGGCTATAATTTGTTACTGCAATATAAAACTGTACACATTTGTTGAGGTGCATCTATTTCCTTGACATTGATAATGAGGTAAATCCGCAAATTGGGGACAATAGTAACTATTTGCAATGACGTATACATTGATTCGTGTTCACTCTTTGTACTGGAAACATTCCATTTTGTTTTCTTTCACCGGTGAAAATGGTTCAAAAATGACTGTATTATATAAGGTATTCGTTAGTACTTCCTTTAGCTGCTTAAGCTTTCCAAACTATTCACTGGAACAAGCGTTTTAACCTCAGTCCAATTGATCCTTAATGAAACCACTGTCACTATGAACTCTGTATGTTCCACAGTATCAACGATCATACATAAATGTAGTAGGTCATTCTTACATCGTTTTATTTACATATGTTATTCTCATTGTATTGTAGTTTTTCGAGGGTCTCCGTGTTAATATTCCCCTTGATCATATTTTGTCCTAGTTTCATCGATTTTGAATTCAAATCATGGTTTCGTTGACAAGACGGTATTCTCTTGCTTTTTTTTTAGATAGACAGTTTTTATTTTGAAATGACATTCACCGATTTTACATTAAACACAACTAAAATGATATATTCCACTGTACCAAACTGCATTTAAGATACAGATTTGCCGTAACAAGTACAGTGATAGTAATAATGTTAGATTTTGATAACTTAACTTGTTTAACATAATCCAATTATTTTATTTTATATATTTTTTGATATTCATATATTATCACACTGTATTTTCAGGGTATGTCGTGAGAGCAATTTTCTCATCACGAGCACGTGGATAAAATCGAGAGGCCACCGCATCTGCGAGCGATGAGAAACCGTTCGAATGACAAAAACTGAAAATACTGTGCGATAAACTGTTTATCATCTATATACTACAACAATATTATATTTCTCCATTTAAAAAATCAAAATCAATTTGCGGAGGAATACAGTGAACCTTAAAACTATGTAGAAAACAATATCTTTATAACAATCCTATGGTCATTGACTTTTCTATATACATATATACGCTTAAATGGTGTTTTTATCCGCACAATATTTTTTCGTAACTGTATATTGATTTGTTTATGACGGACTATTTTCTTACGCGGATCACTTTTGTGTGATTATCACCGGTTTAGGACGTCACATTGCGTTCACAAATGCTGGTAAAACTCAAGTTCTTCTCAAGTTCTTCTCAAGTCGTTCTCAACTATTTCTTGAATAATCTCATACTGACAACACATGCTAATGAATTTATCATGATACCGGTAGGTGACATTAAGTAGTATATAGATGTTAAAGAATATTATCGACAGTATCAAAAGGACGGAAATGAAACTGACACCTGTAAAACGATGTTTTCCACAATGGCTGTTTTCAGGGAAACCACAGTGTAGTCGATATTAGCAGAGCCCCTCTTAACACCACCAAACAAGGTATGAACTGGACGTAACAGAAAGCTGACATCGAAAACATCCCGTTATACTTCTTAACTATTCAGTGTATAATTGCTAAAGACTAAAATGACTGAGGCGGTAATGTAGAAAAAAGAAAGATTTTTTTTTTGTGGGCCATTAGTCTGTAACACAATCGCCAGAAACAATACACAAAGTAGAACTGAATATACCCGTGTCGCTGTCCAGATGATGTCACACTGTAAAACCTCAAACTGTACGTACATGTACATGTATGTAACGTTTCCACTGATATCGAATCTGTCGTACCACGATATGACTTGTGCTGTTTATCATAGTACACATATAATGCCACAAACGTGGAACACATTGATTGTACATCAAGTAATTTCGTCAAGCTATTTCCGAAGTCTGATAGAGATCAGGCGGTTATTTATATATTTTATCAATTAAACCTTAAGTTAACCAAAATACACCTGTGCTTAAACGGGAGAAAACGCAATCTGGTTATCAGAACAACAATATATGAAAATTGTGTAAATATATATATGTAAGACTAGTTGTAGTTCAAATTGAAAGGATTAAAAACTACATTTTAGCAGGAAGGAAGTAACCAATTGATTCAAGTTCTAGTACTTGTACAACAAATGTGTTCTCGAGATGCATTGAATAATTATCTTATCTTCCTTATTTATCTTCGCTATCATTTAACAGTTTTATCATTTCAATGCATCTTAAAACAGCTGGTTTTTAAGGGATTGTACAAATGATGCCTACTATTATCACATAATAAATGAACCCTATTTTAAGATCTTAATAAATGTTTTCACTCCAAGCTTGCCTATATATCCGTGTAAAACTCGGTCTAGATTACAGCAAGGTGATTTTGTTCTCATTTATCATAACAGGTACTGATAAATCTCTACCTGCTTCTAAAACAGCTGGGAAACGAAGTCAATTTGTAAGCTTCTTTCATTAATTTGTTATCTCAATTACACCAGGAGCAAGCTGACGAGCTAGTCATGCTATAACGCTGGGCAACATCAGGTGATAACCCTGAGTTTTATCTGGGATACGGTTGGTGTGTTTTATACGTTCGTGTTGAATAGTATGACACTGTGGTCTAACACAGGCGTGTGCTGATAAAGCTCATGAAGTGTGTTGACACGTACTGGAGCTATGAACAGCCTAACGAACCTTTAGTTAAAGGAAAATAATATCATATCTTCAATATCATTAAAGCAATACAACTGATGTTTTTGTAACGAATAGCATCCATGACAAAATTGGACCACAAAGTCATTACTAAAATAATCAAGACGCGAAAAGGGGAAAACACAAGATTTTCGCATTAACAAGTTGAAAAGATATCATTTACGGCACTACACCATCATAATATTGCCTGTCAATGCTAGAAAATATGTTACCAACGACATCCAATATATATGATATATGTGTTAAGTCTTTATGGATCAGTACCTGATGCTGGCCGTAACGTTGTAACTGGAAGTCATAAATATTTAAGAACTTCTTTAAGAATGTTATCTGTTGTACTTAAACATTTTTTTTTTTTGACTGTGTTATTTTAGTCTTTATGGATCAGTACCTGATGCTGGCCGTAACGTTGTAACTGGAAGTCATAAATATTTAAGAACTTCTTTAAGAATATGTTATCTGTTGTACTTAAACATTCTTTTTTTTTAGACTGTGTTATTTTTTGGTGTGTTCGGTATTATACTAAAAAAACTACGCGCACTTTCCCCCCTGTATCTATCGTATAACTCCTGAATCCGAGACGCTTTTTATGCACAGGAGTTACTTTTTTTCTGTTTATACCGTATAACCCCCAAAAATAATCCTGTTTATTCTTTATAATTTAATCTAAAAAGGCAGTTAACAGTTAATAGTTCCTAACAGACAAATATTTATTAATTTCTGATAAAACCTTAATAATTTTGCAAAACACATAACATTGGGCAGTAATGTTAACTTCGACCAATCAGAAGTTATAATTACAAATACTGCATCAAAGTCATCACTTTTAGTATTGTCTTTTTATTAGGTTATACGGTGTAACCTAAACGATTTATCATCAAGGGAACAACCAAAATTAAATCATGAGATGTTTTACCCTTTCGCTGTATCGTTTGTTGTAATTGGTGGGTATCAGAGGGTATCAGAGTGTTTACGTTGTTTGTCTGACACATGATTTTGAAATAAAGAATATCTTCTTGGAAATTTTGTAATAAGCTCAACGGTCTTTATTTCCACATTAGAAATGACTATATATTGAGCAATTGAAAAATATGTGTTATGAAAGCATCATATCTTAAAACTTATAGCATACCACCTTAACAGCATTTCGTGCTTGAGTCCTTGCTCCTATTTGTTTCTTTATCATTAACCACTGTTATAACATCCATCAATTGAGTGACTGCGCTCAACATTAATCAGAACTTTATCTTATAGATCTTAACGAGCAGCTGCTATTTCGATGGACATTTGCTTGTCTGCTAATTACTGTTAGAATACACGAAATAAGTCTTTGGTTAGTTGGTTTTTATACTTTAAGTTGTACAGGAATTATTGATTGTAATAGTCAATTTTCAAAGAGATACAAATGAATGTTCAAACCATACACGTGCTGTGAATGCTGAGTGCGTGTAAATCAACATCTGTATGTGATCAAACGAAGAAATAATTAGATAAAATATTTAAATTTTGACACATTAGAATATTTCATTGTTCATTACTAGAGAGAAGTAGATGAATGATAAAGCCAGCAAGTCAATCAAGAAAGAATTGGATATTACACTGCCAGATCATAGACGTTTTAACACACGAACAGAGAAATTTGATGTGTACTCGCAAGTAGTTGTCTATAATATCATAGAGAACATATCTTATTTTAACAAGTAAATTGGCAGGGTTTATCTGAGGATGTCTCTTTTGGAAACGTCCGAGTATTCCTTTATGCTGTAAAGAAGACGCTACTCAAGTTTTTTCATACAGTTTCTCCAATGTCAGTTTCTCCTAGTTGTGTTACCAGCGAGATAACGATACAGCGCATTCAATCGCAACAATGAATTGGGGCAATAAAGAAAGAAAATAGCGACGGGATAAAGCCACAAAGGAGTAAATCGTTAACATAAATAGCACACAATGAAACAAGGCAAAACGAACCAAGGCAGAAAGAGGTGAAATATCATGACAAAATAGACAACAGCAAAATATTGCCAAATCGATTTAAGGCAATAACGTTATAAAGCTGCAACGAGATCAGGTCATTACGAAAAAGGGCCACTTGGAAATGAGACAAAATGAAATATCTTCTCAACGACAAACGTATTTGCTGTGCGTATATGTCATCATAGAACCACCATTTGTCATTTTCGATTTAATGACATACATGTATATGAAAATTTAATATGCAAAGTTGGCATAACAGCACAAACACGAAAACGGAGTTGAAATATATACGTGACCACACTGTTTATGTGTTAGCTACCTTATGTAATATTTGGATGCTGAGGTAAGGATTCGTTTAGTTTATCTACACATGTCGTTTTGTCCAATGTACCTATTACAGGAATACGTGAGATAGTATGCCGCCCCAGAACTCCTAACTTGACAATGGTTTTTTCATGACTAAGGTTACGCTTATACCATTGAGTCGTCACAGAAGCCAGAATATATGTGTTTGATGCCTGCACGAGGAGCTTAACGATTTGTTACAACGAAATTATAAATTGTGAAAAATGATATAGGAGAAATGTTTCGTCATTTATGTCACAAATCCCATGAACAATTTTATCATGACTTTCTGAATTCGTTCATACAAATACCAAATGAAACATTCGTCTTAGCTTGACCCCAGACTGGCAATACCCACCATCAGTTAACAATGATATGGATTTTGTGCAGAATGAAGTTTGATACATTATCGATAATGCGTGACCTATCTATGATGTTGGACTTGTCAAAATATTGAGAACTCGAGCATTTCTTGCCATCTTAACGCAATCATTAGATATGACCTCAGGAAGACCATACGTCATGGTAAAATAAGCCCGAAGCATGGTTATTAAAAAATATTGCAAGCTTTTTTTTGTCTGTAAACCAAATCTAGCATATACATTCCTAATACCTAGCTGCAATGACTAAACAATAACACTAAATTAAGGTTTATTGAAATTGTGAAAAGACGTTATTTCGTATAATGGAGACAATAACTAATTATTAGCTGTGTTTTACATCATAAAATACCGAATAAAGCTGACAAGCACTGCATCAATTTAGCTTCATCAGCGTACAACATAGCAGACGGCAAATGACATTTGCACAGAATGATTATCTTGGCGGGAATAATGACATTTTACGTCATCCACGCGCCAGTTGTAACATGACCTGATAAGCCTGGATAAAAGACACAGGGGTAATTACTGCGTTCTGATTGAGATAAGACCATAGTTTAATGAAAAATACGCTTTAAGCCGAGGTATGCAAATCAATCTAATGTTTTCCTTCCGAGCATGGTGATATAGTATTAAAACGTTTTAAAAATGTTACGGGTTGTCATTAAGCTACAATTTTACATGAGGTATCTGATGGGTTCACACGTACATATGTATGTGTATTAAACCGAAAGGGTTAGCATTGCTCGTGTGGAAAATTGATTTTTAAAACGATGGCATCATCATTTAATGGATCAAAGATGATCATCAAATCAATGTTCAATTGAATGCTATTTTATTTCTTAAAGTTGACATTCAGTTATTGTATTCTTTACGTTATACTTGTTCGTGGTAAAGTTATTCTATTCTACTAGTATACAGTAGACCTGTCTGTGGTAAAGTTATTATATTCTACTAGTATACAGTAGACCTGTCTGTGGTAAAATTATTCTATTCTACTAGTATACAGTAGACCTGTCTGTGGTAAAGTTATTCTATTCTACTAGTATACAGTAGACCTGTCTGTGGTAAAGTTATTCTATTCTACTAGTATACAGTAGACCTGTCTGTGGTAAAGTTATTATATTATACTAGTATACAGTAGACCAGACTGTGGTAAAGTTATTATATTATACTAGTATACAGTAGACCTGTCTGTGGTAAAGTTATTCTATTATACTAGTATACAGTAGACCTGTCTGTGGTAAAGTTATTATATTATACTAGTATACAGCAGACCTGTCTGTGGTAAAATTATTCTATACTACTAGTATACAGTAGACCTGTCTGTGGTAAAGTTATTATATTCATTACAATAGAACTGGCCGTAGTAAAGTTACTCTATTCTACTAGTATACAGTAGACCTGTCTGTGGTAAAATTATTATATTCATTACAATAGAACTGACCGTAGTAAAGTTATTCTATTATACTAGTATACAGTAGACCTGTCTGTGGTAAAGTTATTATATTCATTACAATAGAACTGGCCGTAGTAAAGTTACTCTATTCTACTAGTATACAGTAGACCTGTCTGTGGTAAAATTATTATATTCATTACAATAGAACTGGCCGTAGTAAAGTTATTCTATTCTACTAGTATACAGTAGACCTGTCTGTGGTAAAGTTATTATATTATACTAGTATACAGTAGACCTGTCTGTGGTAAAGTTATTTTATTCTACTAGAATACAGTAGACCTGTCTGTGGTAAAGTTATTATATAATGAACAGCACACCTGTCCGTAGTAATATTGTCAAAAAGTCGGGCAAAAGCGAGTATATAATTATTTTCATGAAACATTTTATTACATAGAGTGCATAAGTATAATTTGTCCACGGATAGGCCTTTATAAGATATAATAATATATGATGAATGTTTTAGGATATATTGTTTTCTAAAGATATCTTTGCGTTTTGTATCGGTATATTAACTCGGTTAAAGTGGGATTTTCGAGAAAAAAAGTTTTTGTTCCCTTCGGCCAGTATTCCCGTGGCATTGCTCCAAGAAATAGAACTTGGGCATCAGAAACTTGCCATATCTCGCCATTCAAAACTTTATATAAAAAACGTTCTCACAGATTCTAGTAAAATTCTCGAATGACTCATTTGAGTCTCAATCGCGAAAATAAAAACTACCGATAATTAAGCAATTTAATTACATGATCAAACATGGATAATTAAATTTCAATCGATTACAAACAAAACAATTCTTCTTTTAGTTGCAATTGACTATAGAGTAAAAAGACCTCAACTACCTCTCGTGATAGAAGGTATCACTCCGCCCAACATCGGTTCACTAATTGCAATGATCATGCAATTTACAGAGTTGTCACGATTTGTAGTACAAATATAATGGGTAAGCACTTAAATGTAAAACTGCTGAAAAACACCCATCACTGCGACAGTTTTTTTTCTTTAAACAGCAATATTTTTTTTTTCCATTTGAACTTTAACAGAACAGAATACAAAAATATGTTACATGAATTTAAATTTACTTCGAAAATGTCAACCGTCTATACACAGCAATGTGTTTACAATGTCCGTTTAAGCAACATGTTCCGGTAGCATGATAATTGTATAAACAAAACTACATAATTGTATTCAGAAAACTGTCCATGTTAACCAGTCCCCTGTCTCCTATATCACTTACAGGTTAATAAGTAAATACATCGCCAGTTTTTGTACTTAACAAACGATACGCGATTCAGTTACGTTGTCTTTAGATAACCTTGCCTTTACATCTGTACATACTATCCGATTCCATACTACGGTTTATAGCATGTTGTCGGCTAATTCTCCTTACTTCTCTACCTTGACCTGTTTCATTCAACGATGTGAACAATTTACAGTATGTCTATTTGGTTTTAATCCAGCATTCATCACTTAACATATTAATTACTAGGTTATTCTCATGTATTCCATGTTGAGGCATGCTTCCGAACTGTATTAGGACGGGAAAGTGCATGTGTCGGAAGACAGGCCGTTCAAGTCATATAATCATTATCATTTTCAAAACAAACCCGATTCTGAATGTATTGAATCACTCCACACTGCATATAGTAAAAAAAAAGAACAAAACATAAAAGAAAACTAAAGTCACAACATAACCATAATCCAACTTAAAATCGATAACAGAAAATGTGAAAACTGGAAATATATAAATGAAACCATTGAAAAAAATCACTGACAATAAGCCATGTGTTCTGGAAGGATAGGCGTATTCCGCTTCATCAATGACTCCCGCCATGTAAATCTAAGTCGTATTCAAATAATGTTGTGTCTTTACATCAAGAACTCGGGAAGTGACATCAAAACCACAAGGCACTGTAATCAGCATGAACAAAAACATCGTCCTTCGTAGAACAAAGAAATGAAAATCATGATGTTCGGATCAAGCTCTTGATCACCAAACTATGTGCGACATAAAAACACCGTGGGTAGAGCAAGAAGGGGTGATGCTATCAACAAAGGGAACGTTCGCGATTGGAAATTCGAAATCATCCCACTTTTTGCAAAGATTAGAAGCCGTCCTTGCTGGTCAAATTCAGAAAATATGTGGTGTCCTTGAGTTCAAGCTCTCAGGCTATGTACACTACGTTAGAATCGATGTGGTCAATGAGTTTCTTGCTATTCAACACACTAACAGCACATCATCGATATATCTAAATATAAAATTGAAGGACTTACCTAGATTGTTGTTACCAGTCCTAATAAGCCCATCAATACATTCAGCTTCAAATAAAATCAGAAACAAATCAATGTTCCCGTTGGAATGCCTAGTCTGCATGAAAATCTTGCCGCCGAACTCAACCAGAAACTTTAAAATTAAACGGTCGCACTTAACTGGTTGATGGTAAGACATTGCCCTGTATGAGAGGAGGGTAGTTCATTAGTTGATGGTAAGACATTGCCCTGTATGAGGAGAGAAGGGTAGTTAATTGGTTCATGGTAAGACATTGCCCTGTATGAGGTGAGAAGGGAAGTTCTTGGTTGATGGTAAGACATTGCCCTGTATGAGAAGAGGAGGGTAGTTAATTTGTTCATGGTAAGACATTGCCCTGAATGAGGAGAGGAGGGTAGTTCATTGGTTGATGGTAAGACATTGCCCTGTATTAGAAGAGGAGGGTAGTTCATTGGTTGATGGTAAGACATTGCCCTGTATAAGAAGAGGAGGGTAGTTAATTGGTTGATGGTAAGACATTACCCTGTATGAGGAGAGGAGTGTACGAGAAGAGGAGGGTAGTTCATTGGTTGATGGTAAGACATTGCCCTGTATGAGGAGAGGAGGGTAGTTCATTGGTTGATGGTAAGACATTGCCGCCCTGTTTTGGAAGAGGAGGGAGTTCATTGGTTGATGGTAAGACATTGCCCTGTATGAGGAGAGGAGGGTAGTTCATTGGTTGATGGTAAGGCATTGCCCTGTATGAGAAGAGGAGGGTAGTTCATTGGTTCATGGTAAGACATTGACCTGTATGAGAAGAGGAGGGTAGTTCATTGGTTGATTGTAAGACATTGCCCTGTATGAGAAGAGGAGGGTAGTTCATTGGTTCATGGTAAGACAATGACCTGTATGAGGAGAGGAGGGTAGTTCATTGGTTGTTGGTAAGACATTTCCCTGTATGAGGAGAGGAGGGTAGTTCATTGGTTCATGGTAAGACAATGACCTGTATGAGGAGAGGAGGGTAGTTCATTGGTTATTGGCAAGACATTGCCCTGTATGAGGAGTGGAGGGTAGTTCATTGGTTGATGGTAAGAAATTGATTGCCCTGTATGAGAAGAGGAGGGTAGTGCATTGGTTGATGGTAAGACATTGCCCTGTATAAGGAGAGGATGGTAGTTCATTGGTTATTGGTAAGACATTGCCCTGTATGAGGAGAGGAGTGTACAAGAGGAGGGTAGTTCGTGACTCGGTAATTGATGTAACGACTGTCAAAGATGAGAACATTACCAACAATGAATCAGAATTCTACACTAGTATGTTCTAAACAGTTAAACAGTTTCATGAAAGTGTAGGAGTGAGGACATCTAAACTTTAAGATTGCTGTATAGTGGTCCGTCCAATACCAAAGCGTAAACGGTCGGATGGGTTGATGTATGAGGTTAGAGCTAACAGATACAATTAACACTGCCACTGGGCGGAAGATTTTGAATGAGTGTAAATTGATAATCTTATCATCATCTAAAATGTCAATTATCAGAATATCATGTCAACCGAAGAGGCATGACACATACATATCCCAACCCAACTGTCCGTAGTTATGTGTAATGTAAAAAACAAATATACCATTCCGAAGAAATTGATCAATTATTCACAACACTTTCGTCATCAGTATTGCATTACCGAGTACATAAAAAGACAATAGGCGCAATAAAGGGATACACTAGTTTTGTTGAGATGTAAGTCCTCCCCGGAGAGAAGGAAATGGTAATAGTGGTTGTAATGAATATTTTTTTCACTAACTTGAGATTTGTGTGAAGTATTAAACAAAAGAAACACGACACCTATAATAGTCGAACTGAATGCATAAACTACACTTTTATATGACGTACATCTGGGTGCGTTACTGCTCTATAATGATATTATTCCACTGGCAATCTGTCCGTATGATTCTCTGACGGGGAAATGAAATTATAATTTGTATTGATACCTAAAAAGGACTTTCGTCGATCTTTTTTATTAGTTCAAAGTGAAGGGATATCCATGTCCTGTAATAAAGGTGCACAAAAACTGAGTTGTAGTAAATCACCATAAAAAATTGAAACTAAAATACGTTCATTTGATTGGTGCATAACTTTGACGTTCTACTTCATTGACTAAATATCGGATTTCTATTGTAAACGTTTGCTTCAGAGTCAAATAGTCTTCCTCTGGTACATTGGTATGTCGGGTAATCGTTAGAGCTATTGACGCATGACAGGAGCTGTAATGAATCCCTTTAACGCTTAGATTATGTTTATAGGCATGGAATAGTAGCTAATACTTAGTATATCCTTCCTTTATTTAGTCTAACCAGTGCTTTTTTGTAATCTAAGTTTAAAACTGGTTATGTTATATTAAGAAAACTGTTCTGGTCCATTCAGCCCAATTATGTTTTTCGGTTTCAGTTTTAAACGCTCGCCAATGTGCCCCAGTAAAACCAAATCAATAGTTCTGGGGAAATAAACTGTCAGTAACAAGGTATATTATTAAGTGATTTTTTGCAATTCGAATGATACACATTATAAATTGTTTCTGTAATCCTCTTAAGAACTATAATGCTCTCACAAAGAATAGAATGACAAATAACGTTTATAACTTCACTTCATCGATTTAATATCAATAAATCGATATTCCGTATTTATTTCTTAAAATTGAGATAGGGTTTTGATAAGTGAAATAGTAAAATCCGGTGTTACCCAGTCGTATCCAACGTTAAAGTTATTTGTCTGTGATCCTGTTTAGAAGTATAGGAATTTACACGAATACTCTAACAATCAATAAAAGGGAGGACACTATTTTACTTAATGTCATGTTTACCCCCTTTAAATTTGGAATAAGTTTTTAATGGAGGTACACACAAGTGATGATACATTTGTATATACATTAGGCCTATGCCATGATGTAAATTACAGTGATATACACGTACAGCTGCTTCATCCTTTCATGACTCATTACGACTTATAGGTGATAAATCGAATATTCCATAACCAGTATTAACTAGCCGTACCAAACCTAAAGACTATGGCGTCACAACTGTACTGTCGACTGATAGGCACTTCAGTACTAAAAGATTATATATAGGTGAAGCTAAAGTAAGTGAAGTGTTAGCAGGGCGATGAAACCAATTGAGATAGCAAAGATTGCCCCAATCAAAGCGACACAACTCTTACAATGAAGTTTGAGGAAACAGTACCGCGGAGAAAGTATTCGCGAATGATTTGTATTGCATTCATCAATTAATTTTGTCTTACCAATTATTGAAACAAAAATACACATTCTGACAATTATTTGATATTCAATTTGATGAAAATATTTGATAGTTTTCTGTTGTTTTGTTTTGTTCCACTGCCACTAAAGAAAATGTTAGAAACATGTAACATATGTGGCTAATCTTTAGCGGCGGTACTGCATTTTCTCAAATACAAGATAACTCCATCATTCTCCTGATTTTCATTTTCCCCAGGATGGTTTCTATAACGAAACATATGATCACAGAATCTTCTATACATTGTTTTTGATGTTATCACTTCTATCATTATTTGAATCTTCGACACGGAATGCTTTTATGGAATAATTATCAAAAAATACGTGAAGCAAATTTGAAACATTGTATTCTTTGTTTAAAAACACCAATACACACATGATCCAATACATAAAAAAATCTAGATACAGCACCTGTTTGTATAACAAAGAATGTATTTATCGAAAAGTTAACAGAAAAAAATGAAGCAAATTTAAAACATAATATTAATTTCAACACTTAAACAATACACACATGATCCAATACATAAAAAATAGATACAGCACCTCGCCCGGAAAACACGGACTGTTTTTATGGAATAATCGAAACAAAAATAAAAGATTGTATTCATGGTTTAAATCAAAACAATATATATATGATCCAATCTAGATAAAATACCATTTTTGTAAAGCACGAAATGTAATAATCAAATAATTAAGAGAACAAGCGATTTTTTTTTAAAACGTATTCATTGTCACAACTTAAACAATCAACATATAATCCAATATGAAAAAAAATACAATATAGCAACAATGCGGAATGTACTCATGAAATAATTAAAAAAAAACGTGAAGCAAATTTAAAACATTGTATTCATTGTTTAAATTACAACAATATATATGATTCAATTTAGATAAAGTACCTTGTTTGTACAACATGGAAATATTTAGTTCTGCTGTTATCTATAAATGACTAAAATCAGCTTTAGCCTGTAAAAGATACAGTGCGATGTGTATTTGCTGTTTAAGAAACCGTTTCTCTGACATTGCAATCTTTTTCGATTTTCATTTTTACTATTTTTTTCCTAATCAATTTTTACAACAAGATAACGACTGTTCGGTTATCAACATTTGATGATATTCTTTAAAGTTGACTGAGGTAGGCAAAATATGCATGCCTTTTACATTTATGAAATCAATTGTGACGTGATATCAGTTCAAAGCCAATATTAATATCCATTTTGTTCAAAGCCAATATTAATATCCATTTTGTTCAAAGCCAATATTAATATCCATTTTGTTCTGATTAATTTGAAAACATATTTGGAATTTCATTGTTACGTTATTATTGTTCACATTGTATTATCATTTACAAGAAATGTTAGTAAAACAACATTTGGATAGGGTTTAAATTACCAGATTCTGACAAAAAACAATATGATTCTGATATTCATATCTTTCAATGAAGGTTGGAACTAACTACACATTAAGTTGAATTTTAGTACGCAGAAAATAATTTAGCAAACGCTAGTCTACATACTGACTTCATCTTTGTTACAAATACTATTAATTTCCCGACATTTCTTTAAAAATGACCTACGAGGATAAAGCGGCGAATAGTAATTCACCTTTGAGATGTTGAAACAAAAGGCGATTGAATAGTAATTCTTAACAATCATCACTATCCATTTTCGTACTGCCTATATCTTCGTTATGAAATAACATCAATTGACCTACTATTGTTTTCCCGACATTCTTTAAAGTTGACCTACGATGATACATACATGTAGGCTAAAATATGCATTCCCCATTGAGATGTTGAAACAAAGGGCAATTTTATAGCAATTCTTAACAATGATCACTATCCAATTTGGTACTATATGACTGACTATAATTTTGTTATGAAATAATATTAATTTCCCGACATTCTATAAAGCTGACCTACGAAAATAAAGTATAATGCATTCCTCTTTGAGATATTGAAACTAATTGCAATTTACAAGCAATTCATAATCATCACTATCTATTTTGGTACTTGTAGCTGACGGTATCTTTGTGATACATCAGCATCAAGTAGCATTGATCTACACTCTATTTGCCATCTCTCTTTAGAGTTGACACGAGTAGCTACAGTAAGCACTTCCCGTTTGGGTTGTTGAAACTCACTGCTATCCGATACTAATCCATAACCCAAGGTTATCCTATTTTTGCACTTTTAGTTTTTACAATATTTTTTTTGTATTTTCTTTGTATTGCTTTTTCCACTCGGTATTGTTATAAGTTGGATCACCAACAAACCGATTTAGACATATATTCCTTGCTTGGTGAACAACGATGTTTATTTAAATAGACGTTGGAATTATTGATAGGTGTTAGGGTATCAACATTATTTCCATTCTTTCAAGTTGACTCGGATTGTTAAATTATGCATTCCCCTTTGTGTTGTTGAAATAAAATGTGATTTAATAGCAATTCTTAGCAATCATCACTATCCATTTTGGTACGTTGGTACATACATTGTTACAAGTTATATCAATAACTAGTTAGTAGATGTTAAACCAACCTATAAGGCTGTTGTAAGCCTACATAACCGGCCAAGCTACTGGTGTTTTCTACTCTGAACACAATGTACATAACAACGCACAAGGAGTTGAATTAAAAAAGACGTTGAACTAACTTGACATGTGTTTCGTTATCACAATTTAGTTCTTTTCTTTTAAGTTGATTCCAGTGGCTTAAATATGAAGTCCTCTTTGAGATATTGAAACTAATTGCGAATAACAAGCAATTCATAATCATCACTATCTATTTTGGTACTTGTAGCTGACGGTATCTTTGTGATACAATAGCATCAAGTAGCATTGATCTACACTCTATTTGCCATCACTCTTTAGAGTTGACACGAGTAGCTACAGTAAGCACTTCCCGTTTGGGTTGTTGAAACTCACTGCTATCCGATACTAATCCATAACCCAAGGTTATCCTATTTTTGCACTTTTAGTTTTTACAATATTTTTGGTATTTTCTTTGTGTTGCTTTTTCGACTCGGTATTGTTATAAGTTGGATCACTAACAAACCGATTCAGACATAGATTCCTTGCTTGGTGAACAACGATGTTTATTTAAATAGACGTTGGAATTATTGATAGATGTTGGGGTATCAACATTATTTCCATTCTTTAAAGATGACTCGGGTTGTTTAATTATCCATTCCTCTTTGTGTTGTTGAAAAAATTGGGATGATTTAATAGCTATTCTTAGCAATCATCACTATCCATTTTGGTACGTTGGTACATACATTGTTACAAGTTATATCAATAACTAGTTTGTAGATGTTAAAGCAACCTATGAGCCTATTGTAAGCCTATATAACTGGCTCAGTTACTGGTGTTTTCTACTCTGAACACAATGTACATAACAACGCACATGGAGTTGAATTAAAAAAGACGTTGAACTAACTTGACATGTGTTTCGTTATCACAATTTAGTTCTTTTCATTTAAGATGACTCGGGTGGCTTAAATATGCATTCCTCTTTGAGATGTTTAAACTAATTGCGATTTACAAGCAATTCATAATCATCACTATCTATTTTGGTACTTGTAGATGACGGTATCTTTGTCATACAACCGCATCAAGTAGCATTGATCTACACTCTATTTGCCATCACTCTTTAGAGTTGACACGAGTAGCTACAGTAAGCACTTCCCGTTTGGGTTGTTGAAACTCACTGCTATCCGATGCTAATCCATAACCCAAGGTTATCCTATTTTTGCACTTTTAGGTTTTACATTTTTTTTTGTATTTTCTTTGTATTGCTTTTTCCACTCGGTATTGTTATAAGTTGGACCACTAACAAACCGATTCAGACATAGATTCCTTGCTTGGTGTTGAGCAATAGGACCGTTATAGGCTGCATGTGGGCCAGTAGTTTGTGTTAAGCAATGGGACCGTTATAGGCTACATGTGAGCAAGTAGTTTGTGTTGAGCAGTGGGGCCGTTCTAGGCTACATGTGGGCCAGTAGTTTGTGTTGAGTAGCTGACGGTATATTTGTCATACTACAGCACCAAGTAGCATTGATCTACGCTCTATTGGTGATTTCTACTCTGAACACAATGTACATAACAACGCACATGGAGTTGAATTAAAAAAGACGTTGAACTAACTTGACATGCGTTTCGTTATCACAAATTAGTTCTTTTCTTCTGAGATGACTCGGGTGGCTTAAATATCCATTCCTCTTTGAGATGTTGAAACTAATTGCGAATTACAAGAAATTCATAATCATCACTATCTATTTTAGTACTTGTAGCTGACGGTATATTTATCATACAACAGCATCAAGTAGCATTGATATACGCTCTATTTGCCATCACTCTTTAGAGTTGACACGCGTAGCTACAGTAAGCCCTTCCCGTTTGGGTTGTTGAAACTCACTGCTATCCGATACTAATCCATAACCCAAGGTTATCCTATTTTTGCTCTTTTAGGTTTTACATTTTTTTTGTATTTTCTTTGTATTGCTTTTTCCACTCGGTATTGTTATAAGTTGGATCACTAACAAACCGATTCGGACATAGATTCCTTGCTTGGTGGTGAGCAATTGGACCGTTCTAGGCTGCATGTGGGCCAGCAGTTTGTGTTGAGCAATGGGACCGTTCTAGGCTGCATATGGGCCAGGAGTTTGTGTTGAGAGCCGTGGGACCGTTATAGGCTACATGTGAGCCAGTAGTTTGTGTTAAGCAATGGGCGCGTTATAGGCTACATGAGGGCAAGTAGTTTGGGTTGAGCAGTGGGACCGTTATATGCTACATGTGGGCCAGAAGTTTGCCACCAGATTTGACCAAGTTACAGTTGTTCAGTAGCTACAGTAAGAACTTCCCGTTTGGGTTGTTGAAACTCACTGCTATCCGATACTAATCCATAACCCAAGGTTATCCTATTTTTGCTCTTTTAGGTTTTACATGATTCAGACATAGATTCCTTGCTTGGTGTTGAGCAATAGGACCGTTATAGGATGCATGTGGGCCAGTAGTGTGTGTTGAGCAGTGGCACCGTTCTAGGATACATGTGGGCCAGTAGTTTGGGTTGAGCAGTGGGACCGTTCTATGCTTCATGTGGGCCAGTAGTGTGTGTTGAGCAGTGGCACCGTTCTAGGATACATGTGGGCCAGTAGTTTGTAATGAGCAGTGGGATCGTTCTAGGCTTCATGTGGGCCAATAGTTTATGTTGGACCACTAACAAACCGATTCAGACATAGATTTCTTGCTTGGTGTTGAGCAATAGGACCGTTATAGGCTATTTTGGTACTTGTAGCTGACGGTATATTTGTCATACAACAGCATCAAGTAGCATTGATCTACGCTCTATTTGCCATCACTCTTTAGAGTTGACACGAGTAGCTACAGTAAGCACTTCCCGTTTGGGTTGTTGAAACTCATTGCTATCCGATACTAATCCATAACCCAAGGTTATCCTATTTTTGCACTTTTAGGTTTTACATTTTTTTTTTCTTTGTATTGCTTTTTCCACTCGGTATTGTTATAAGTTTGATCACTAACAAACCGATTCAGACATAGATTTCTTGCTTGGTGTTGAGCAATGGGACCGTTATAGGCTACCTGTGGGCCAGTAGTTTGTGTTGAGCAATGGGACCGTTCTAGGCTACATGTGAGCCGTTAGTTTGTGTTGAGCAGTGGGACCGTTATAGGCTACATGTGGGCAAGTGGTTTGTGTTGAGCAATGGGACCGTTATAGGCTACATGTGGGCCAGTAGTTTGTGTTGAGCAGTGGTACCGTTCTAGGATACATGTGGGCCAGTAGTTTGTGTTGAGCAGTGGGACCGTTATAGGCTACATGTGGGCCAGATGTTTGCCACCAGATTTGACCAAGTTACAGTTGTTCCTACTCTGAACACAATGAACATATCAACAACGATGTTTAATTTGAACTAACTTGACATGTGTTTCGTTATCACAATTTAGTTCTTTTCTTCTAAGATGACTCGGGTGGCTTAAATATCCATTCCTCTTTGAGATGTTGAAACTAATTGCGATTTACAAGCAATTCATAATCATCACTATCTATTTTGGTACTTGTAGCTGACGGTATCTTTGTCATACAACAGCATCAAGTAGCATTGATCTACACTCTATTTGCCATCACTCTTTAGAGTTGACACGAGTAGCTACAGTAAGCACTTCCCGTTTGGGTTGTTGAAACTCACTGCTATCCGATACTAATCCATAACCCAAGGTTATCCTATTTTTGCACTTTTAGGTTTTACATTTTTTTT
>NW_018408794.1:442184-462843 GCF_002113885.1 Mizuhopecten yessoensis | reverse complement strand
TGGGACCGTTATAGGCTACATGTGGGCCAGTAGTTTGTGTTGAGCAGTGGGACCGTTATAGGCTACATGTGGGCCAGTAGTTTGTGTTGAGCAATGTGACCGTTATAGGCTACATGTGGGCCAGTAGTTTGTGTTGAGCAGTGGGACCTTTATAGGCTACATGTGGGTCAGTAGTTTGTGTTGAGCAGTGGGACCGTTATAGGCTACATGTGGGCCAGAAGTTTGACACCAGATTTGACCAAGCGACATGTGTTCCTACTCTGAACACAATGAGCATATCAACAACGATATTTAAATTGAACTAACTTGACATGCGTTTCGTTATCACAATTTAGTTCTTTTCTTCTAAGATGACTCCGGTGGCTTAAATATGCATTCCTCTTTGAGATGTTGAAACTAATTGCGATTTACAAGCAATTCATAATCAACACTGTCTATTTTGGTACTTGTAGCTGACGGTATCTTTGTCATACAACAGCATCAAGTAGCATTGATCTACACTCTATTTGCCATCACTCTTTAGAGTTGACACGAGTAGCTACAGTAAGCACTTCCCGTTTGGGTTGTTGAAACTCACTGCTATCCGATACTAATCCATAACCCAAGGTTATCCTATTTTTGCACTTTTAGGTTTTACATTTTTTTTTCTTTGTATTGCTTTTTCCAATCGGTATTGTTATAAGTTGGATCACTAACAAACCGATTCAGACATAGATTTCTTGCTTGGTGTTGAGCAATGGGACCGTTCTAGGCTACATGTGAGCCGTTAGTTTGTGTTGAGCAGTGGGACCGTTATAGGCTACATGTGGGCCAGTGGTTTGTGTTGAGCAATGGGACCGTTACAGGCTACATGTGGGCCAGTAGTTTGTGTTGAGCAGTGGTACCGTTCTAGGCTACATGTGGGCCAGTAGTTTGTGTTGAGCAGTGGGACCGTTATAGGCTACATGTGGGCCAGTAGTTTGTGTTGAGCAATGGGACCGTTCTAGACTACATGTGGGCCAATAGTTTATGTTGAGCAGTGGGACCGTTCTAGGCTACCTGTGGACCAGTAGTTTGTAATGAGCAGTGGGATCGTTCTAGGCTACATGTGGGCCAGTAGTTTGTGTTGAGCAGTGGGACCGTTATAGGCTACATGTGGGCCAGTAGTTTGTGTTGAGCAATGGGACCGTTCTAGACTACATGTGGGCCAATAGTTTATGTTGAGCAGTGGGACCGTTCTAGGCTACCTGTGGACCAGTAGTTTGTAATGAGCAGTGGGATCGTTCTAGGCTACATGTGGGCCAGTAGTTTGTGTTGAGCAGTGGGACCGTTATAGGCTACATGTGGGCCAGTAGTTTGCCACCAGATTTGACCAAGTTACAGTTGTTCCTACTCTGAACACAATGAACATATCAACAACGATGTTTAATTTGAACTAACTTGACATGCGTTTCGTTATCACAATTTAGTTATTTTATTTTAAGTTGATTCCGGTGGCTTAAATATGAATTCCTCTTTGAGATGTTGAAACCAATTGCGATTTACAAGCAATTCATAATCATCACTATCTATTTTGGTACATTAAGCTGACGGTATCTTTGTGATACAACAGCATCAAGGAGCATTGATCTACACTCTATCTGCCATCACTCTTTAGAGTTGACACGAGTAGCTACAGTAAGCACCTCCCGTTTGGGTTGTTGAAACTCACTGCTGTCCGATACTAATCCATTATCCAAGGTTATCCTATTTTTGCACTTTTAGGTTTTACAATATTTTTGGTATTTTCTTTGTATTACTTTTTCCACTCGGTATTGTTATAAGTTGGACCACTAACAAACCGATTCAGACATAGATTCCTTGCTTGGTGTAGAGCAGTGGGACCGTTATAGGCTCCATGTGGGCCAGTAGTTTGTGTTGTGCAGTGGGACCGTTCTAGGCTACACGTGGGCCAGTAGTTTGTGTTGAGAAGTGGGACCGTTCTAGGCTACATGGTTTGTGTTGAGCAATGTGACCGTTATAGGCTACATGTGGGTCAGTAGTTTGTGTTGAGCAGTGGTACCGTTCTAGGCTACATGTGGGCCAGTAGTTTGTGTCTAGCAGTGGGACCGTTCTAGGCTACATGTGGGCCAGTAGATTGTGTTGAGCAATGGGACCGTTATAGGCTACATGTGGGCCAGTAGTTTGCCACCAGATTTGACTAAGTGACAGTTGTTCCTACTCTGAACACAATGAACATATCAACAACGATGTTTGATTTAAATAGACGTTGGAATTATTGATAGATGTTAGGGTATCAATAGTAATTCCATTCTTTAAAGATGACTCGGTTTGTTAAATTATGCATTACCCTTTGTGTTGTTGAAATAAAATGCGATTTAATAGCAATTCTTAGCAATCATCACTATCCAAATAACTAGTTAGTAGATGTTAAAGCAACCTATGAACCTGTTGTAAGCCTACATAACCGGCCAAGTTACTGGTGTTTTCTACTCTGAACACAATGTACATAACAACGCACATGGAGTTGAATTAAAAAAGACGTTGAACTAACTTGACATGCGTTTTGGTATCAAAAGTTAGTTCTTTTCTTCTAAGATGACTCGGGTGGCTTAAATATCCATTCCTCTTTGAGATGTTGAAACTAATTGCGATTTACATGCAATTCATAATCATCACTATCTATGTTGGTACTTGTAGCTGACGGTATCTTTGTGATACAACAGCATCAAGTAGCATTGATCTACACTCTATTTGCCATCACTCTTTAGAGTTGACACGAGTAGCTACAGTAAGCACTTCCCGTTTGGGTTGTTGAAACTCACTGCTATCCGATACTAATCCATAACCCAAGGTTATCCTATTTTTGCACTTTTAGGTTTTACAATATTTTTGGTGCTTTTTCATGGCATTATTAAAAAATTAATCCATTATTAATAAAAGCTTGGAAAATCTACAAGACATTGCTTGTTGTTATACAATGTGAACTGATTTTTAAAGATAGTAACAATTTTATCTATATTGTGACGAAAGTTGATTATATTATGCATTCTCTAGTTAATGAGTTGCGATGTTTTTGCAATGCATAAACTATTATCAAATGTTGATACTCAAACATAACAGTATTTTCGTAAAATATGGCTATTCCATACGTTACCTACTTTAAGATACATTGATTAATTCTATGTAATGATAAACCATGGTAAGCACCTTGTCTGTTTTCCATTATTTTTTTTGTACACTCAAATGTAAAATCTGCGGTGGTTTTCAATGAAACAATTTGAAGCAGATTTACATAAGACTCACATTTCAAAAAGTTTAGCGCTTCTTCAAAAATCCACTGACTTTCTTCATGAGGCTTCGGTTCCGGTCTTCTACGACACGAACAACATGGCTGACAGGAAAGAATCCATATTCACGTTTCTTCATACGGCTGGATCGAGTATAGCCATATGCCATTCCTTCAGCATTTGCATTATTGATCATTTTCACTGTTTGGCCTAAAACCATTAAATCAGTTATATATATATCAAAACATCCACCCCCATTTATTTGATTAGTGTTACTTTTTAGCTATAATGATTGCACGTTTAGTGGTTTGGAACCTTTTCACCTTCTTTAAGTCCTTATTCATCAGAAAAAAGCATACAATTAGTTTTTACATAAATCAGAAAGAGAAGTATGTGTGTTGTGTAATTTTAGACAATTTACTTTAAACATAAATTAATATAGTCTTGTAATATCAACTTAATATGTAAATTATCAGTAAGAATGAAAGCTTCAAATTTCATGGAACATGTAATACTAGTAAGGACATACAAAACAAAGTGACACTTGTGAGCACTACACCAGAGAACTTAGCAACACTATTATTTATTATTATTAGGAAGGAAACATAAAAAAAGTGATTATGAAGAACTATTTTTGTTTAATGTAATTTATAATATTTGAATAATTTATAAAGGACGGATTGCCTCAATAATTTGTATTGCAACCTTAACTTGTTGTCAATAATTCTAAACTTACATACCTATGCAACAAGAACCTTGGTAAATTGAAACTCTGACTATCTTAGCCTCTGTTTTCTGTTATGTTGGGTTGTACAGACTTGACTGATTCCTAATTGATTAAGAGTAGACACAATATATATGTTCATACCTGATACAAAGCTGATTTCATCCTCATTTCTTGCCTCGTAGGAATCAATGCTGCACAATTTGATGACCCTCAGTGAATGGTGCTTTGCTTGATGTGGTTCTCGGTTGGCTGTGAATACATTACGAAGATAGAATTTTTCCTTGAGGAAGACACTTACAAAAATACGTAAAAGTTATATTTCATTATTTTACATTTTATTATCACCAGCACAAGGTGATCCCGAGAAATAAATATGTCAGCCTTTATTAGCAGCAAATTCGCATTAACCACTGTGAAATACTCAAAACCATTATTCAAAAATATAACATATTGTTTTCCTGACATGTTTATAGGAATTTGAAAAACTTGACACCCACCATTTGTGCTAGAGTCAGATCCACTTTGTGCAGTGTTCTTTGATTTCTCCACTAGCTGACTTGGTCCAGGGGTAGAGGGTGGTGCCCGAGCCCCCTTGGATATTAATTCATATGGTTCAATGACTGTGGAAACCTCATCCACAAATTGACATCCAAAATCAAAAGGAATTGGACCCGAGTCCATAATCTCTGGACTTTTTGGTTTCTTGACCTTTTTGGATTTCCTGAATTTAGATTTGGTTCTGGTCAGGAACTGGGACAACAGATTATGGTCTGAAGAGTTGGCATCCAGTGGATCAATGTCAGGGTCCATCCAGTTGTTGATCATTGGCTGGAAAGGGGGCTAGAACAGAAACACTTATACTAGAGCAGTCATATACATGTTACAACAGATCACAAACAAAGGCTAGGACAGAAACACTTATACTAGAACAGCCATATACATGTTACAACAGACCAATATCACAAACAAAGGCTAGGACAAAAACACTTATACTAGAACAGTCATATACATGTTACAACAGACCAATATCACAAACAAAGGCTAGAACAGAAACACTTATACTAGAACAGTCATATACATGTTACAACAGACCAATATCACAAACAAAGGCTAGGACAAAAACACTTATACTAGAACAGTCATATACATGTTACAACAGATCACAAACAAATGCTAGGACAGGCAGATTCCAAAGATATAAAAAGCTAGAACAGATGGATTCTACAGGGATTTTAATGACAAGCAAATTCTGAACACATTTAATAATTGGAATTACCTAATATTTTTAGACATTCAATACTTAATGTATTAATCTTAATAATAGGATAGACAGATTCCAAAGATATGTGAATGTAGGACACAGACAGACAGATTCAACAGGTAGACAAATGTAAGACAGACAGATTGTACAAACATACAAATGTAAGACAGACAGATTGTACAGACATACAAATGTAAGACAGATTGTACAGACATACAAATGTAAGACAGACAGAATGTATAGACATACAAATGTAAGACAGATTGTACAGACATACAAATGTAAGACAGACAGATTGTACAGACATACAAATATAAGACAGATTGTACAGACATACAAATGTAAGACAGATAGATTGTACAAACATACAAATGTAAGACAGATTGTACAGACATACAAATGTAAGACAGACAGATTGTATAGATATACAAATGTAAGACAGACAGATTGTATAGACATACAAATGTAAGACAGATTTTACAGACATGCAAATGTAAGACAGACAGATTGTATAGACATACAAATGTAAGACAGATTTTACAGACATGCAAATGTAAGACAGACAGATTGTACAGACATACAAATATAAGATAGACAGATTGTATAGACATACAAATGTAAGACAGACAGATTGTACAGACATACAAATGTAAGACAGATTGTACAGACATACAAATATAAGACAGACAGATTGTACAGACATACAAATGTAAGACAGACAGATTTTACAGATATAAAAATGTAAGACAGACAGATTCCACATAGCAAATATTCATACAGACAGATTATACAGTCATATAAATGCTAAGGCAGACAGATCCAACAGACCTAAATTCCATGACATGTTGATTTTGGGACAAGCAAATTCTACCTGTAAACATTTTTATGCTTGGACAAACCGATTTTAGACATTTGATAAGATTCAAAAGATGTTTCAGTGACGGGACAAATTCAAGAAACAATGTAACAATAGAAGAGATTCAAAATATTTTTTTGACAAAGAGGATTTCACAGACCTACTAATACTGCTTATCATTGTGTTTAAATCCCATATAAAGACTTTTTAAAAAAAATGTAAGAATAGATTGTTCTTTAATGAAAAAAAAAGACAAAATAAACACAAAGAAACCAAAATGATAAAAACAGTGTCTGAAAGTGCACTTGCCAAGTTAATTGAAATGCAAACCTAATAAAGAATGATATCTCATGCCTGAATGAAAAAAATAGTGGTTATAAACTCCAAGATTTAACTATAATTTTTTCCTTGTAATAAAAACAACAGGCTTTGTCCTTTAAAATGGTTTTTCAAAAAAGAAGAAGTAGTTTGCTTTTTCTCAATTTTCAACCTGTGTGCAGTAAGAACCTTTTGACTCTACCCTACCTCTGGCCGCACGGTCTTATCCTCGGGCAAAACCAGAGTTTCCAGGTCCAGCGGGTCTCCTGGTGTATAATAAGGATGGTCTTTGCCAGTAAATGTCTGCACTTGTAAATGCTCTCCTGCATTTTCTGAGGGGCAGGACTTTGTCCCGTTCCATGTGTCGTTTGCTGACCTTACATTGGTTTCTTCTACAGGAGATTGCTGTGACCTGTCCCTCGTTAATTCATTCCCACAACAGACAGGTGTTAAGCCATCACTCTGGGAATTAACATTTCTCCTTTTGGTCTGGCTATCGCTCTTAACTGGCAGTGTTAAATTTCCAAGAGGGGTTTGTGTGGCCCGCCAACCATCTGTAGAAGATTTTGGGGGTGGATTTAGACTTTTAGAGTTGGGTCCCACTTGTCTACGATTGGTTTTGTTCCAGGTCAATGCTGGTGTATCTACATTCTCATCAGGAGAAGTGATTTGACCTTTGACACTTGATCCAGGATTACGACTAACCTTGGGTACAGCCCCTTGATCCTGGCCAGGATCCTCTATGTTTTCACCTTCCTTCTGTTGAGGCGATTGCTTATCTCTCCTAAAAATACAAAACACACTGTACATAATAATTGGAAAAGGAATCAAAAATCAAAATTTGTATTTTTTTTTTGATCACCATAATATACATAGATCTCAGCAAGATGAAAAGGTAGCACAAATGTGCCAATCCAGACAGTATAGTTACTTATTAAAGGACTAAACTAGAACTGTCGCCTATGGGCTAACTAATCAATACCTCCCGCACACCGGCTGCTTGTTGTTCCCTGTAGGGGCTAAATTAACAAGGGAAAAAATTTATAGAATGATCAGGGTCATGAAAAAGTCTAACCTCAGATATCGTATCAACAGACCGATGGAAAAAACAAACACCACTACTGTGACCTTTTACTCAATGACCTCAGAATTTTGTCACAGTGTAGATCAATGCTAAATTTACTCCAAGGTATGTGAATACAAAATACCTACCATTTCTGCCATAATTGGCAGTTTCAGAAACATAATGCATCTGTGACCTTTGATCTCATGACCTTGGAAGTTTGTCATAATATAGTCTGCATAATTGGCTACGATACTCTATGTATATATACCTACTGTTTCAGAGATAATTAGCCATTTCGGTAAAGTAATTCATTCATGACCTTTGACATTTCAAAACACGGAAAGTTGAAACCTGACATCAAAAACCGTTATATATCTGTTGAACATTATTGCGTCTAGTATTACCATACCAAATTTGGAAGAAATTGAATAAAAAATAAAAAAGTTCTTGCATGTTCTATACAATGTCATGGTCTAGTGAAGGTTTATGAACCAAGGGCGATAACTTCGTGAAAAGGGGAGATAACCAAATGAAATGTAACTTACGTACATCTCCAAGCTGCAAGGATTGTTATCAGGAAATTTAATTGAAATCCATCCAGTAGTTTAGGAGGAGTACGAAGTACTCCATTGTGTCCACAGACGACGGACACTTGAATCGTAGTGATTCCAGTATATATGTACCCCCTAACTTCGCTGCGGGGTATAAATATGTCTCTAACCCTATTCTGGATTTTTGTGAGAATGTATGTAGCAAAGATTAAATGAGCATAGTTAAAGTCATCCTCGATACTCCAAAGGTTACGCTCACTTTCGCTCTCTGCACCCCTGGAATATGTCATAGCAAAATTGAAGGCACAAAGAAAGCTGTTTGATTGGTCTCAGGTAAAAAAAAAAAAAAAAATCGCTAGGCTGATACCTGTCCTTTGAAGCTTACAAAGGAGCAACACTCGACTTCAAAACCTACCAGTTTTTAGCGTTACGTGACTGCGGGATTCTTATGATGTACATCGAAGGATCAAACTAGTCTTCTTGTCTCATCAACAAGGTGTACACACTCAGCCTTTAAATTTGCTATGACATATTCTAAGGGTGCAGAGAGCTTGAGTGAGCAAAACCCCTAGAGTGTCGAGGATGAGTTAAAGTTAGAACAAGATATCTGCTCCATGTGTAGTTCCTTTTAAAAGATTAACAAATTAACAAGGTTTGTCAGCAATACCTGCATTGTACCTACCCTATCTTTCTTCAGCCGTTACAGAACAAGAGACAGATTCCCTTTTTATTGCAAAAAAAGAACTGAAGTAGGCAAAATGAATGATAAGACTATTGGCTACTTTAATTATCACATCTTTGCTTCACCGTATTTTTGTCCTAAAGTCATTTTAAATTATCAGTCCAGTGTTGACTTTGCCCAATTTTCAAACTGATATATTTATGTAATCATATCTATCAAAATGTCCGGTCTTTTATACAACTTACCTTGACCGGTCTGGTCGCTGACTTCCATATTTTGTGCCCTGATTTGACTGAACAGAGACTTCTGTGAGGTGGAAATCATCACAAGGTTCAGAGGTGTCAGGATTGTCTTTATGTGAGACGCCAGATCTTTCGTCATAACTTGAGTCTGAATGAAATAAAAGGCAAACTGAAGTATTGAAGAGCAGTACATGACAAATTGTCTTGTCAGGACAGGGGACGGTACGTGTATAAAAAGTAATAGCTTGGAGTCACTGGACCTTTGCCAACTCGACATAACTTTGATATCAATAGTAACATGGAAGTGTATGCGACAAAGTGCCATCAAAATATAAGTAGCCAATCAGAATCTGACTCGAAGGACAGAAATTGATCAGCAATGAGTGTTACCTAGTTACCTTGACCTCTAGCTAGTAACACTTACAAAAACTACACTATCTGGAATACCCATATTAAACTCCACTCTAAGTAGTTGGAGTTGGGCAACATAGGTAAAAGGTCTTCCTGAAAAACATCCACATCCTTTACCACAAGGACACCCACCCGCATCCTTTACCACAATGACTCCGACTCACATTTTTTACCACAAGGACACCCACCAACATCCTTTACCACAAGGACACCCACCCACATCCTTTACCACAAAGACATCCACCCACATCCTTCAGTACACAGACACCGACCAACATTCTTTCCTACAAGGACACCCACCAACATCCTTAACCGCAAGGACACCCACCAACATCCTTTACCACAAGTACACCCACCCACATCCTTTACCACAAGGACACCCACCCACATCCTTTACCACAAGGACACTCACCACATCCTTTACCACAAGGACACTCACCCACATCCTTAATTACAAGGACACCCACATCCTGCTGTCAAGAACATCCAATCACTTTCTTAAGCTCAAGGACACCCAAACACAGGGACCCACCCTCATGCAGCTACCAGCAGGAATAGAACATATAACTCTGATATAGTCTGTCACACTATTAACTACCGCTGTTTAGACTGTACCTGTCTTGTCAGACTCGGACATCACCTGGAGATTGGCTGGAATCACTACTTCTGGTACATTGTTGGTTACAATGCCTAATCCATAATGTGACCAGTCATCCTGAAATAGAAAATCAGTTGTCTCCCTTAGTAAGATATCAGTATGTCATGTGTACAGTTATTGTACTTAATGGACATTCATTCAAAACACATTATTGCAATTCACAAAAAAGACCTTTTCTTGCATAAATTTTAAAAGGATTGCATAAATGATGACTTTAACCTATACTAATTATGTACAAATCATATAAAAGACAAACATTGGAAAAAGCAACTTGTTTGCTTTATGGGTTATCCCAGGTAATTGGCAAACTCATATCCATCCATCTTTTAATAAAAACTTTCGATTGCGTGCAATATAGAATTTCAGGCAACTCAAACCTGAGCTTTCCTTTCCGCTAAAACAGCAACAGTACAACTTACAAATATTGCTCACTTTCAAATTTCATTGCTGTGATATTCTTTAAGTACTGTAATTGTGTATTACTGAATATGACATGTGAAAATTTGAAGAATGCAAAATAGTTTGATTACCTTTACACAATTAAAATGACTAAAAACTGACACTTTTTTTCCAGGTTTTTTAAATCTTCTTTTTATTTATCTGTTTACCTAAATGCCAATAATGGTGTCTAAATAGTTAAACCATATTAGATGTTATACTATTATGTACCGTGAACAACTCGAAGTTGTAATATCTGGTCTTCTCCTTTGACCACTGTTTGTACGTGTTCATTCGGACTTCAATCATTCCCGATGCTATACTTCGCATCTGGTGAAGAACTAGCTCTCTCCTAGGACTGGACAAACACATAATCTCATTCAAATAGTCTTATTTAAAAATGCAAAATATTACACATGTTCTGAACATATATAATCTTATTGTGGCAGAAAATCTTATCATTCCTGAGATTAACTTATACATTTTATTTTGTTTCCATGTCATTTTCAAAGCCCAGAGACAAATAATATCTGTTTAAAGTAAGCTGGTGAGTCAAGTGGAAAGGCCACATTTTTTTTTTATCAAAACCCCATATATATAAAGTCAGCACATTTCTCAGTTTCTATTATCTGATGCTTATTTAAGATGTTAACAGTTATATACTCATGGAAAAAAAATCTTAATTTTATAATTGTAAAATAATATTCTTTAAAAAATACTGTAGTTGAAATGGTGATATTATCACTGAAAAGGTAGATAACTCATTATTATTATACTCTATTTTATGTTTTTTTTTTACCTTTTCTTTTGCTCTCCCTACATATTAAGATTTCAATTCTATAAATTGATAATATTCAACTTATGTCTGAACATGTTGAACAGAATATTTTTCTCTAATTTCTGGAATGTATGTACTTTTTCTTTTTCTTTTGGAAACAGTGCCATGTTACATATAATCTTTTCTAACAATGTTTTTGGGGAACAGTTTTTTTGTTTTTTTTGTTTTAGTTTTTAATTTCATAAATGTTTTGATAATCAACAGAGACGAAATGAAAGCTATGAAGAAATTTGCCAATGTGGTTCCAATATACATAAATGCAAAAATAATAATCAAAATGTTCTGTGAAGACAGTTGTTTTTTGTGTATATCTGTTTCTGCTAACATACTATGACAAGTAAATCAACTGATTTATTAAATATTGTTCTACTCTGAAATATTTTTTTCACCTCAATGTTGAACAGGACATTTCATTTTCTACTTTTTAAAAAACTGTTACTTAATTAGCAACTGTACTTTTTTACATTTTATTTTCACTCTTCTTTCTTTTCTTTTCTTTTCGAAAATCATAACCATTTGTTATGATTCTTTCAAATAACCAACAACCTGTAATTGTTACAGACTAGCCTATGTAACTTATATCTAACATTTACCTGAGAGGTTCTGCTAACTTAACTTATGTAACATTTACCTGAGAGGTTCTGCTAACTTAACTTATGTAACATTTACCTGAGAGGTTCTGCTGACTTAACTTATCTAACATTTACCTGAGAGGTTCTGCTGACTTAACTTATCTAACATTTACCTGAGAGGTTCTGCTGACTTAACTTATGTAACATTTACCTGAGAGGTTCTGCTGACTTAACTTATGTAACATTTACCTGAGAGGTTCTGCTGACTTAACTTATCTAACATTTACCTGAGAGGTTCTGCTGACTTAACTTATCTAACATTTACCTGAGAGGTTCTGCTGACTTAACTTATGTAACATTTACCTGAGAGGTTCTGCTGACTTAACTTATGTAACATTTACCTGAGAGGTTCTGCTGACTTAACTTATCTAACATTTACCTGAGAGGTTCTGCTGACTTAACTTATCTAACATTTACCTGAGAGGTTCTGCTGACTTAACTTATGTAACATTTACCTGAGAGGTTCTGCTGACTTAACTTATGTAACATTTACCTGAGAGGTTCTGCTGACTTAACTTATCTAACATTTACCTGAGAGGTTCTGCTGACTTAACTTATCTAACATTTACCTGAGAGGTTCTGCTGACTTAACTTATGTAACATTTACCTGAGAGGTTCTGCTGACTTAACTTATGTAACATTTACCTGAGAGGTTCTGCTGACTTAACTTATCTAACATTTACCTGAGAGGTTCTGCTGACTTAACTTATCTAACATTTACCTGAGAGGTTCTGCTGACTTAACTTATGTAACATTTACCTGAGAGGTTCTGCTGACTTAACTTATGTAACATTTACCTGAGAGGTTCTGCTGACTTAACTTATCTAACATTTACCTGAGAGGTTCTGCTGACTTAACTTATCTAACATTTACCTGAGAGGTTCTGCTGACTTAACTTATGTAACATTTACCTGAGAGGTTCTGCTGACTTAACTTATGTAACATTTACCTGAGAGGTTCTGCTGACTTAACTTATCTAACATTTACCTGAGAGGTTCTGCTGACTTAACTTATCTAACATTTACCTGAGAGGTTCTGCTGACTTAACTTATGTAACATTTACCTGAGAGGTTCTGCTGACTTAACTTATGTAACATTTACCTGAGAGGTTCTGCTGACTTAACTTATCTAACATTTACCTGAGAGGTTCTGCTGACTTAACTTATCTAACATTTACCTGAGAGGTTCTGCTGACTTAACTTATGTAACATTTACCTGAGAGGTTCTGCTGACTTAACTTATGTAACATTTACCTGAGAGGTTCTGCTGACTTAACTTATCTAACATTTACCTGAGAGGTTCTGCTGACTTAACTTATGTAACATTTACCTGAGAGGTTCTGCTGACTTAACTTATGTAACAGTTACCTGAGAGGTTCCGCTGACTTAACTTATCTAACATTTACCTGAGAGGTTCTGCTGACTTAACTTATGTAACATTTACCTGAGAGGTTCTGCTAACTTTACTTATGTAACAATAACTTACATTTATCTGAGAGGTTCTGCTGACTTAACTTATCTAACATTTACCTGAGAGGCTCTGCTAATTTTACTTATGTAACATTTACCTGGAAGATACTACTAACTTAACTTATTTAACATTTACCTGAGAGGTCCTATAGACTTAACTGATCTAAATTTACCTAAGAGGTTCTGCTGATTTAACTTATGTAACATTTACCTGAGAGGTTCTACTGACTTAACTTATGTAACATTTACCTGAGAGGTTATGCTGACTTAGCTTATGTAACATTTACCTGAGAGGTTCTGCTGACTTAACTTATGTAACATTTACCTGAGAGGTTCTGCTGACTTAACTTATTTAACATTTACCTGAGAGGTCAAGCTGACTCAACTTATCTAACATTTACCTGAGAGGTTTTGCTGACTTACTTATCTAACATTTATCTGAGAGGTTCTGCTGACTTAACTTATCTAACATTTACCTGAGAGGTTCCGCTGACTTAAGTTATATAACATTTACCTGAGAGGTTCCGCTGACTTAAGTTATCTAACATTTCCCTGAGAGGTTCCGCTGACTTAAGTTATCTAACCTTTACCTGAGAGGTTCCGCTGACTTAAGTTATCTTACATTTACCTTAGAGGTTCTGCTAACTCGATTAAGGAGATGTATCTGTTGTAAACCTCAACAACAACAGATGTAACAGTTACCTGAGAGGTTCTGCTGACTTAACTTATCTAACATTTACCTGAGAGGTTCCGCTGACTTAAGTTATCTAACATTTACCTTAGAGGTTCTGCTAACTCGATTAAGGAGATGTATCTGTTGTAAACCTCAACAACAACAGCCAGACGCCTGCCCTCCAAGACACTGCACTGATCACGTATTGCACTCATGGTCTGAAATATTAAAGCAATGAATGTTTCAAACCATTGTCTGTTATATCATACAACTGATATATTATCGGGTAAGCATTCCTATTCTGTACATGACACAAATGATGGTATTATATAAATATAAATATGGCTGTTCTTTTGAAACAATCAGTACATCTAAATTGTCAGAAATCTCTCTATTTGATGCATATTTATCACCCATATAAATTGATTTAAGAACATTGACTGTATAACAACTGTTAGAGCTATTGATAAAAAAGGTATTCTCCAAATATTATTTACCGTAAAAACCCATATAAACCTCAACAAAATATCTGATCACACATGACACACACGTGTGGGCATATCAGCATACATCAAATCATTTTAGCAATATTTTACATAAAACATTTACTTGCTTACAAAAACATATCAATTAATAAGTAATTTGATGTTTAGTAACCGCTGGTACATATCTCTTGGTGAAAGACATAATTAGATACCTTTTAATTATCATAGATCTAGATGAGTTGCACTGTCAGCCTATGTGAAAATACAAACATGACATGACATGTTTTACCCCGGTAAACTGAATAGGGCAATAATGAAGTATTCCTGATATCTCACAATCTGTACTCCTTTACCAGTGCACAAGGGTTCTGTAATGGTACTTCTAACTCAGGCAAGCTGGACTTTATTAATTCTAATTTTTAGTTTTCTAATTTTTTAATATGTTTATTTTGCTTATATGTATTTGGAATTTTCTTGACAAAGAATGCAAAGGTAAAGATCAAAATCTACACAAGCCCATGTAATTTACTCAGATTCCCAATGGAAATATATAATGTACATATTCATAATCATAAGAAAACTTCAAATTGCTTCAATTAATCTTTGGGAAAATTTAGTGAGCTAACGCATCAAGTTATTTATCCACACAAAGAGCAGTACACTTGTGTTTTAGTGGGAATGATCTCCAGTGTTTGAGCACCATAACCCTCTAATAGAATACAAAGCCAAGTACCATTAGGAAATTAGACCGACTGTCAACTTCCTCGGAGATCAATGTTTTGTATGTATTGAAAGACTTATCAATACTAGATCTCAATCTGTCTTCCTCTAACTCAAACTGCATCCTCCTTTTTTTGGCTGCTGTGGACTCTTTCCTGTCACCGTGCTGTAGGGAGCCGCCATACTTCCCCTGGCAGGTCAAGTTCAGGTCGAGCTCTTCAATTCTTTTCTGGAGCATCTTATAAAAATCATATGATAAAACAAATGAATAAAGAAAAATTGAAATTTACACTCGATAATCTTGCTTTGATAGATACAGTTTAAGAAATAACATAGACATCACAACAAATATTCACGCTAACATCATATTTGTTTCACATTATATGTCTCCTGTTTTATACCTGGTCAAATGACTATAAACCATCACTAAGATATATGTATAATTTTGCAATTGGTATTATAACTTACCTTACAAATTCAAAAACAATTTCAATCACTTAAAAACAACGAAATATGAATAAACAAATAACATTATTGAAATTAATAATTGAACTACAAACGAAAATGTATGCCATATTCATAAAAAATCTTCAAATTAACCATACATAACTTCCAAGTAAAATTCACAAACTAATATAGACAAACACAATTAAATATCCAACCAAAGTCAGTTTAGGAAAATATACTAATATAAGATATTTTCATCAGTAATAATCAACAAAACCATGTGTTACCATACAATCAGGCAACAAAATGGCCCTGTTGTTCAAAAAAGTCATAAAATCAACAAAACTAATTGTATGTTAAGACACGGTCAGCCTTTAGGTACATGTACTGTCTGTAAATGAAATCACATATCAATCTAAAGAGACTATATATACAACCTAACATCAATACAAATAGCATGAAAACAAAACAGCATGCAAAGGCTATCAACTAAAAGATAACAAGTGAAAAGTTCATTTAAAAGTGCACAAAAAATAAGACTGAATTCATCTGTGCATGTGTGTGGTGAGAGGGTCGGGGTAAGGAAAAACCATTTAAACTTGTAAACTGTAATTAAAGACAAAAGAATTTATGTCCAGCGGAAAGATAAAACCTTCATATAAACCATTAAGCATAGAACAATACAGAAAAATAGTAGATAATGTGGAACTCGCTTATTATGATATTCTATTTGCCAGAGAAAAATATTATAATAACTGATCAAGCTGTTTTCGATCATTTTTATGTTGTCTGAACCACGAAGGAATACTAAAAATGAAATAATGTTTTCATAGTTATTTATATCAGAAAAGATTACATTTCGTATTCAATTTATACATAAAATAACAGAATCAAAAGGGTGGGTACAAATTTAATAGAGTAACAATAGAGAAAAGGGTAAGGGTACATAGAATAATAAGGAGACAGTATATAGAGAAAGGAGTGACAGTAGATAGAGAAAAGGGAGACAATACATAGAGAAGAGGGTGACAGTACATAGAGAAAAGGGAGACAGTACATAGAGAAAAGGTTGACAGTACATAGAGAAAAGAGTGACAGTACATAGAGCAAAGATTGACAGTACATAGAACAAAGGGTGACAGTACATAGAGAAAAGGTTGACAGTACATAGAGCAAAGAGTGACAGTACATAGAACAAAGGCTGACAGTACATAGAGCAAAGGGTGACAGTACATAGAGAAAATGTTGACAGTACATAGAGAAAAGGGAGACAGTACATACATAAAAGGGAGACAGTGCATAGAGAAAAGGGAGACAATACATAGAGAAAAGGGAGACAATACATAGAGAAAAAGGTGACAGTACATAGAGAAAAGGGTGACAGTACATAGAGAAAAGGGTGACAGTACATAGAGAAAAGGGTGACAATACATAGAGAAAAGGTTGACAGTACATAGAGAAAAGGGTGACAATACATAGAGAAAAGGGTGACAATACATAAGGAAAAGGGAGACAATACATAGAGAAAAGGGTGACAGTACATAGAGAAAAGGTTGACAGTACATAGAGAAAAGGGAGACAGTCCATAGAGTAAAGGGAGACAATACATAGAGAAAAGGGAGACAATACATAGAGAAAAGGGTGACAGTACATAGAGAAAAGGTGGACAGTACATAGAGAAAAGGGAGACAGTACATAGAGTAAAGGGAGACAATACATAGAGAAAAGGGTGGCAGTACATAGAGAAAATGGTGGCAGTACATAGAGAAAAGGTTGACAGTACATAGAGAAAAGGGTGACAGTACATACAAAAAAGGGAGACAGTGCATAGAGAAAAGGGAGACAGAACATAGAGAAAAGTGAGACAGTACATAGAGCAAAGAGTGACAGTACATAGAGCAAAGAGTGACAGTACATATAGAAAAGGGAGACAATACATAGAGAAAAGGTTGACAGTACATACAGAAAAGGGAGACAGTACATACATAAAAGGGAGACAGTGCATAGAGAAAAAGTTGACAGTACATAGAGAAAAGGGTGACAGTACATAGAGAAAAGGTTGACGGTACATAGAGCAAAGGTTGACAGTACATGCAGAAAAGGGAGACAGAACATACATAAAAGGGGGACAGTGCATAGAGAAAAGGTTGATAGTACATACAGAAAAGGGAGACAGAACATACATAAAAGGGAGACATTGCATAGAGAAAAAGATGACAGTACATAGAGCAGAGAGTGACAGTACATATAGAAAAGGTTGACAGTACATGCAGAAAAGGGAGACAGTACATAAAAAAAAGGGTGACAGTACATAGAGAAAAGGGAGACAGTACATAGAGAAAAGGGAGACAGTACATAGAGAAAAGGGAAACAATACATAGAGAAAAGGGTGACAGTACATAGAGAAAGGTTGACAGTACATAGAGAAAAGGGAGACAGTACATACATAAAAGGGGGACAGTGCATAGAGAAAAGGGAGACAATACACAGAGAAAAGGCTGACAGTACATAGAGAAAAGGGTGACAGTACATAGAGAAAAGGGAGACAAGACATAGAGAAAAGGGAGACAGTACATAGAGAAAAGAGTGACAGTACATAGAGCAAAGGGTGACAGTACATACATAAAAGGGGGACAGTGCATAGAGAAAAGGGAGACAAGACATAGAGAAAAGTGAGACAGTATATAGAGAAAAGGGAGACAGTACATAGAAAAAAGGGTGACAGTACATAGAGAAAAGGGAGACAGTACATAGAGACAGTACATACATAAAAGGGGGACAGTGCATAGAGAAAAGGGAGACTATCCATAGAGAAAAGGGTGACAGTAAATAGAGAAAAGGGCGACAGTACATAGAGAAAAGGGAAACAGTCCATAGAGAAAAGGGTGACAATACATACATAAAAGGGAGACAATACATAGAATAGAGCAAATGGTGACAGTACATAGAGAAAAGGGAGACAGTACATAGAGAAAAGAGTGACAGTACATAGAACAAAGGGTGATAGTACATAGAGCAAAGGGTGACAGTACATACATAAAAGGGGGACAGTGCATAGAGAAAAGGGAGACTATCCATAGAGAAAAGGGTGACAGTAAATAGAGAAAAGGGCGACAGTACATACACAAAAGGAAGACAGTGCCCAGAGAAAAGGGAGACAATACATAGAGCAAAGGGTGACAGTACATAGAGCAAATGGTGACAGTACATAGAGAAAAGGGAGACATTACATAGAGAAAAGGGTGACAATACATACATAAAAGGGAGACAATACATAGAATAGAGCAAATGGTGACAGTACATAGAGAAAAGGGAGACAATACATAGAGAAAAGGTTGACAGTACATACATAAAAGGGAGACAGTGCATAGAGAAAAGGGAGACAATACATAGAGCAAAGGGTGACAGTACATACATAAAAGGGGGACAGTGCATAGAGAAAAGGGAGACAATACATATAGAAAAGGGTGACAGTAAATAGAGAAAAGGGTGACAGTACAAAGAGAAAAGTATGACAATACATAGATGGGGGCGGGGGGTGGGGGGATGTACATAAACTAAAACAATTAGAGCATAGAGAAAATCAGGGGGGAAAATGAACAAAAACTAAAACAATTAAAGCGTACAGAAAATAGGGAGGGGGAAATGTACATAAACTAAAACGTGCATAGAGAAAAGGGAGACAAGACATAGAGAAAAGTGAGACAGTATATAGAGAAAAGGGAGACAGTACATAGAGACAGTACATACATAAAAGGGGGACAGTGCATAGAGAAAAGGGAGACTATCCATAGAGAAAAGGGTGACAGTACATACACAAAAGGAAGGCAGTGCCTAGAGAAAAGGGAGACAATACATAGAGAGAAGGGCGACAGTACATTGAGAAAAGGTTGACAGTACATAGAGCAAAGAGACAATACATAGAGAAAAGGGTGACAGTAAATAGAGAAAAGGGCGACAGTACATAGAGAAAAGGGAAACAGTCCATAGAGAAAAGGGTGACAATACATAAGGAAAAGGGAGACAATACATAGAGAAAAGGGTGACAGTACAAAGAGAAAAGGGAGGCAGTACATAGAGAAAAGGGAGCCAAGACATAGAGAAAAGGGAGACAGTACATAGAGTAAAAGGAGACAATACATAGAGACAAGGGAGACAATACATAGAGAAAAGGTTGACAGTACATACGACAGTACATACATAAAAGGGAGACAGTGCATAGAAAAGGGTGACAGTACATAGAGAAAATGTTGACAGTACATACATAAAAGGGAGACAGTGCATAGAGAAAAGGGAGACAATACATAGAGCAAAGGGTGACAGTACATACATAAAAGGGGGACAGTGCATAGAGAAAAGGGAGACTATCCATAGAGAAAAGGGTGACAGTAAATAGAGAAAAGGGTGACAGTACAAAGAGAAAAGGGTGACAATACATAGAGAAAAGGTTGACAGTACATAGAGAAAAGGGTGACAGTACATACACAAAAGGAAGACAGTGCCTAGAGAAAAGGGAGACAATACATAGAGAAAAGGGCGACAGTACATTGAGAAAAGGTTGACAGTACATAGAGAAAAGGGTGACAGTACAAAGAGAAAAGGATGACAATACATAGATGGGGGTGGGGGGTGGGGGGATGTACATAAACTAAAACAATTAGAGCGTAGAGAAAATCAGGGGTGGGGGGGAATGTAGATAAACTAAAACAATTAGAGCGTACAGAAAATCAGGGGGAAAAATGAACAAAAACTAAAACAATTAAAGCGTACAGAAAATAGGGAGGGGGAAATGTACATAAACTAAAACAATTAGAGAGTACAGAAAATCAGGGGGGGAGAAATGTACATAAACTAAAAGAGTTAGAGCATAGAGAAAATCAGGGGGGGAAATGTACATAAACTAAAACAATTAGAGC
>NW_018408794.1:430197-439979 GCF_002113885.1 Mizuhopecten yessoensis | reverse complement strand
AAATGTACATAAACTAAAACAATTAGAGCGTAGAGAAAATCAGGGGGGGAAATGTACATAAACTAAAACAATTAGAGCGTAGAGAAAATCAGGGGGGAAAATGTAGATAAACTAAAACAATTATTAGAGCGCACAGAAAATCAGGGGGGAAAATGTACATAAACTAAAACAATTAGAGCGTAAAGAAAATCAGGGGGGGAAATGTACATAAACTAAAACAATTAGAGCGTAGAGAAAATCAGGGGTGCGGGGGATCAGGGGGAAAAATGTAGATAAACTAAAACAATGAGAGCGTACAAAAAATCAGGGGGGAAATGTACATAAACTAAAACAATTAGAGTGTACAGAAAATCAGGGGGGAAAATGTACATAAACTTAAACAATGAGAGCGTACAGAAAATCAGGGGGAGAAATGTACATAAACTAAAACAATTAAAGCGTACAAAAAATCAGGGGAAAAGTACTTAAACTAAAACAATTAGAGGATAAATAGACAGTATACAGAAGATAGATAGATAGTATACTGAGGATAAATAGACAATAAACAGAGAAAAGATAGACATCATACAGAGGATAGATGGACAGTATAAAGAGGATAGATAGACAGTATACAAGGATAGAAAGACAGAATACAGAGGATAGATAGGCAATATACCGACGATAGAAAGATAGTATACAGAGGATAGATAGGCAGTATACAGAGGATAAACAGACAATATACAGAGAATAGATAGACAGTATACAGAGGATAGATAGACATTATACAGGGGATAGATAGGCAGTATACAGAGAATAGATAGGCAATATAGGGAGGATATTAGACAGTAAACAGAGGTCAGATAGACAATATACAGAGGATAGATAGGCAGTATACAGAGGATAGATAGGCAATATACAGAGGATATATAGACAGTATACAGAGGATTAAAAGACAGTATACAGAGGATAGATAGACAATGTACAGAGGATAGATAGACAGTATACAGAGGATAGATAGGCAATATACAGAGGATAGATAGAGAGTAACCAGATGATAGAATGACAGTATACAGAGGATAGATAGACAGTATACAAGGATAGATAGGCAGTATACAGAGGATAAATAGACAGTATACAAAGAATAGATAGACAGTATACAGAGGATAGATAGACAGTATACAGTGGATAGATAGACTGTATACAAGGATAGAAAGGCAGTATACAGCGGATAAATAGACAGTGTACAGAGGATAGATAGAAAATGTACAGAGGATTGATAGGCAGTATAGAGAGGAAAGATAGACAGTAAACAGAGATAACATACACAGACAATAAACTGAGGATAGATAGGCAGTATACAGACTATAGATAGACAATACATAGATAAAAGATAGACAATATACAGAGGATAGATACATGTAGACAGTATACAGAGGATATATAAGCAATATTCAGAGGATAGATAGGCAATATACAGACGATAGATAGACAATAAACAGAGGATAGATAGGCAGTACATAGAGCAAAGATAGACAATATACAGAAGATAAATAGGCAGTATACAGACGAAAAATATGCAATATACAGACAATAGATAGACAATATACAGAGGATAGATAGACAGTATTACAGAGGATATATAGGCAGTATACAGAGGATAGATAGATAATATATAGAGGATAGATAGACAATGTACAGAGGATAGACAGACAATATACAGAGGATAGAAAGGAAGAATACAGAGGATAGATAGACAATATACAGAGGATAGATAGGCAGTATACAGAGGATAGATAGGCAGCATACAGACGATAGATACACAATTTACTGATGATAGATAGACAATATACAGAGGATAGAAAGGAAGAATACTGAGGATAGATAGACAGTGTAAAGATGATAGAAAGGCAGAATACAGACGATAAATAGACAATATACAGAGGATAGATAGGCAGTATACAGATGATAGACAGATAATAAACAGAGGATAGATACACAGTATACAGAGAATAGATAGGTAGTAAACAGGGAGAAGATAGACATCCTACAGAGGATAGATAGACAGTATACAGAGCATATATAGGCAGTGTACAGAGGATAAATAGACAGTGTACAGAGGATTGATAGGCAGTATACAGAGGAAAGATAGATGCATACGTGTAGTGTATGTGTGTGTGTTTTGGGAGGCTGCGATATGTTCGTGTTTGTCTCCGTGTGACAGCGCAGAACTGATGCCGACTTTATAGTGCTACCTCACTGAAACATACTGCCGAAGACACCCAGCAGGACGCCCCACTCCTAATTTGCTGAGCGTTAAGCAGGAGTAGAAACTACCATTTTTAAAGACTTTGGTATGTCTCGGCCAAGGGACAGAATCCAAAGCCTTCCTCACATGGGCGAACGCTCAACAAATGGCCAAAAGTGAGGCATTGTCAAGGGAGACATTAGGAACTAGAAAGTTATTTAGAAAGGAGAGAAGAGATAAGGTCCCAAATTTAGTCGCCTCTTACGATCATGCAATTGGGGGCAGCATGCCAGGTACAATTCTTACACCCTTCCTGCAGGGTATACAGAGATTACATAGACAGTATACAGAGGATAGATAAGCAGTAAACAAAGGATAGATAGACAGTATGCAGAGAATAGATAGACAGTATACAGAGGATAAATAGACAGTATACAAAGAATAGATAGACAGTATACAGAGGACAGATAGACAGTATACAGTGGATAGATAGACTGTATACAAGGATAGAAAGGCAGTATACAGAGGATAAATAGACAGTGTACAGAGGATAGATATAAAATGTACAGAGGATTGATAGGCAGAATAGAGAGGAAAGATAGACAGTAAACAGAGATAACATACACAGACAATAAACTGAGGATAGATAGGCACTATACAGACTATAGATAGACAATACATAGATAAAAGATAGACAATATACAGAGGATAGATACATGTAGACAGTATACAGAGGATATATAAGCAATATTCAGAGGATAGATAGGCAATATACAGACGATAGATAGACAATAAACAGAGGATAGATAGGCAGTACATAGAGCAAAGATAGACAATATACAGAGGATAAATAGGCAGTATACAGACGAAAAATATGCAATATACAGACGATAGCTAGACAATATACAGGCAGCATACAGACGATAGATACACAATTTACTGATAATAGATAGACAATATACAGAGGATAGCAAGGAAGAATACAGAGGATAGATAGACAGTATATACAGAGGTAGATAGGCAATATATAGAGGATAGATAGACAGTGTACAGAGGATAGATAGACAATATACAGAGGATAGAAAGGAAGAATACAGAGGATAGATAGGCAGTGTACAAAGGATAGATAGACAGTATACAGAGGATAGATAGACAGTATACAGAGGATAGATAGACAATATACAGAGGATAGAAAGGAAGAATACAGAGGATAGATAGACCGTACACAGAGGATAGATAGGCAATATATAGAGGATAGATAGACAGTATACAGAGGATAGATAGACAGTATACAGAGGATAGAAAGGCAGTATACAGAGGATAAATAGACAGTATACAGAGGATAGATAGACAGTATACAGAGGATATATATATAGTATACATAGGATAGATAGACAGTATACAGAGGATAAATAGACAGTATACAGAGGAAAGATATACAATATACAGATGATAGATAGACAATGTACAGAGGATAGATAGACAATGTACATAGGATAGATAGACAATGTACAGAGGATGGATAAGGTGTTAGTGTAAGTAAAGCAAAATCAGTCCGACTTGCCCTATTTTCAAGTCATGGAAAATTGGGTTGCCAATCTAGAGAAATCTTGAATCATATCAAATGGAAATCTATATTCTAACAATCTCAGAAAGAAGAAATTGTCAACATCCCAGTACATTGTGCATTAAATGATTGTAAGAGGATATGGAACAAAATCAGAGAGTGTAAAGAAAACAAGGAAATAAACAATGAACATTAAAGAACAGGTTGTCTTCTTATTATAAACTGAAATATAATATAAATCAGACACATCATTGAGGTCAGTATTTAGCATACACAGTACAGGAAGTTTTAGTCTTGTATCCCTGTCTAATAATAACACCGGATACAAAAGCATGCAATTAATGATAAATAAGCATTTAGGATAAACATTTTTTTATACCTTCCTTTTGTATTGAAATCTGTGAAAGAGAAAATAACATAGAAATATCATGCATATTTATATTGTAACAATGAAGCAAGGGCCTGGAGTAGTGATTTTTGACATTCAACTTTATGTTTCAATTTATTAGACATATAAAGGATCCATATACTGTCCACTGAAAAAGAGGCAACTAAATGGGTCCAATGAGTGGTTAATTGGCCTTCCTGGTCACTGTAAACAGTATCAAATCTATGGCCTTCCTTATCACTGTTAACAGTATCAAATCTATGGCCTTCCTGATCACTGTAAACAGTATCAAATCTATGGTCTTCCTGATCACTGTAAACAGTATCTAATCTATGGCCTTACTAATTCCTGTCAACAGTATCAATTCTATGGCCTTCCTGATCACTGTCAACAGTATCAAATCTATGGCCTTCCTGATAACTGTAAACAGTATCTAATCTTTGGCCTTCCTGATCACTGTCAACAGTATCTAATCTATGGCCTTCCTGATCACTGTCAACAGTATCAAATCTATGCCCTTCCTGATCACTGTAAACAGTATCAAATCTATTGCCTTCCTGATCACTGTAAACAGTATCAAATCTATGGACTTCCTGATCACTGCAAACAGTATCAAATTTATGGACTTCCTGATCACTGTCAACAGTATCAAATCTATGCCCTTCCTGATCACTGTAAACAGTATCAAATCTATTGCCTTCCTGATCACTGTAAACAGTATCAAATCTATGGACTTCCTGATCACTGCAAACAGTATCAAATTTATGGACTTCCTGATCACTGTCAACAGTATCAAATCTATGGCCTTCCTGATCACTGCAAACAGTATCAAATCTATGGCCTTCCTGATCACTGGAAACAGTATCAAATCTATGGCCTTCCTGATCACTGCAAACAGTATCAAATCTATGGCCTTCCTGATCACTGGAAACAGTATCAAATCTATGGCCTTCCTGATCACTGCAAACAGTATCAAATCTATGGCCTTCCTGATCACTGTAAACAGTATCTAATCTTTGGCCTTCCTGATCACTGTCAACAGTATCAAATCTAAACTTCTCTTGCAGGTAAAATGATTTAAACCTAAGATGTAGCTATAGGATGGACTTTTGTGCATTAACCACTTTTTTAAAGGTGAGTAATATGAGTTATTATATACTCATTTTGCTAATTAGCATTATAGATTTCCCAAGTAGTGAGGCCATGTGGTTTTGTTTTAATAATAAATCCTGTTGACATGTCCATCCAACTAAAAACAGGTAGAATAATGGACAACTAAGGAGTGCCAGTGGTTTTAACTTGTAATGTATACATGTGCCAGCAAGGAAAATGTATGTATTATAAGTATTAATAACTACATCATTAACCATTTCTGAATGAAAGTCATGGTTTGTATTCAAACTTCTTGAAAATAAGCCTACCAAAAAATAGAAATTCCTTGTAACATATAGTAAAACACTTGAATGTCTAACCAAAGATATGGACAAATGCAACATGAAGTCAGTGACTCAACCAAGGATTTCAAGTTTGGGTAGGGGAGGGTATAATATCTAACTGGTTCCCATTCATCTGTACTTAAAAAACTAAACCGATTTCCAGGATTTTGGAGCAAAAATACCAAAAAATTAAATGTCAATTAAATATTTTAGCAAGGAGCTTCTTTTTTCAAGTCAGTCAAGTTTAGAGTTAAACAAACAATCAATTTTTCATTTCAGCTTAAGGTCTTCTTTGCCTCTTTATTACAGTAAGTAAGAATACTTCTCTTTATTCAAACCTGTGAGTGTCAGTTATGTTTTTGATCAATAATTTTGAAGTCCTTTAATCATCATGAATTTAGTGAATTTATTGTAGAAATGTTCAAATGACAATATCTCTGAAAGTTTTAGGGTAATTTCGGTAACACCGAGTCCTGTTTTTTACAGGGTAAATTTGTATTTGACCCAAAATTAGGTTAGAACATAAAACCTATAGTCAGTTTTACCTTTCTCTCTGCTTTGACTTGAATGACGAGAGCTTCATATTTTTTTACAGTTTTCTTGGCTAATCTAAGCAGGGCTTGCCCTTCATTGCCATTTTTGTCTATCCATCTGCAACAAGAACATTATATTTTATATTACATTTTAAAACTTAATATAATTCTAAATAATTGTAGTACCTTAACATCATTGATATTAAGAAACATATAAAAACTCCACTGTATTTGTTGTACACGCCCCAACACCCACATGACATCTACCTATGATCTGCATGAAAAGTTGTTTTAATAGTAATACCCACCTTCCGCCTTTCCCTGACCCCATTTTGATTATCATTGAAAAAGAAAACACAATTAACCCTTTCATTGCCACATCAGTTACAATGTATATAGGTGTATAAATTACATTAATTCAGTAAAATTTAAGATTTTTCAATCATTTTATTGAAATGTCAATATCTTTGGTAATATCCATGGGATCTTTATGCAATTTGGCGCTTCACCTTCAAATTACCTACTGATTATGAACATACATTCAAAATTTGTTATATTATCTCATTAACCTGTAAAAAATACAGGTGAAAAAGCTAATTAAAGGTAAAAAATTAATGAAAATGTTATTAAATGTAAACCATGATACGAAATGCTTTCAATCTGATGAAGACATGTCAGCCACATGAAGATGTTGGTACATGTATTAACAATTTATTAAAATTTTCACAAACCCCAAAAGTTTTAGTTTCCAGTGAGTGTGCTTGAAAAATTAGCACAACCATGCACACAGGTATTAAATGATATTACAGTAAATTTTGAGGTTTGTTGCAATTTAACTAAGAGCAGGCCAGTCGTTATCAGTGTTTGTGTGCTGGGTATAACTGACCTACTCAGTAGTGAAGTGGACGTAAAACCACGCAAAAAATATTAATAGAAGGAACTCTTGTATTATGTGGTAGGTCATTAGTTGATATTTCAGAATTATATACAATATATACTGTTGATCAAGTATATTTATCTAATTTTCTCTTTATTCTCAAAAATAATGAAAAACTAGAAATATATCAAAATGACATGACATTTTTAAGTCACCCCATCTACTACATTTGTATATGATCATTTTCAGTGTAATAAATCATTGACAAAGCTACAACTGACATATTTCCACCTGTCAATCAAAATGGTCTAATAATGACAGGTGTATATATACATACACACTGTTTAGGTAACCATGCCAACATGCACATGGAATAAATAAGAGAGCATGTGGAAAATATCTGTTGTCACCTGGCATGGGCAGAAAAGGTAATTAGATTAAAACGATGTTGTTTTCGCAACAATAACTGTCAGAAAAGATTCAATCTTATAATCTTTCACTTTTTCTTTTTATAAAATACACGATTCAAAGTAGTTTTCTGATCGTCTGCAAATCTGACTGAATAGGACGTCGATAGGTCTATCGGCAGATCTAGAGTATGTACGCTTTGTTACTTTAAGGCAGTCACTCAAACAGGTCCGACGAGGACCGCCAGCAGCCAAATTCACAAGACATGAAAAAGACAAAACAATTGTGATTTCAGCAATTCTTCTTTGAAAAGAAAAGATCGGAATGTATTTGGCTGTTTTGAGCCCGTTAATATTTATTTTTCAAACTCTAACTTTCATTATTATCAGTTCAATTTGCATACTTGTATGTAACATTGTGAGCTCCTGCCGTTAAATAGTATCATGCCACCTCGACTCTTTGCAATACACAAACTTGCAAACTTTGCCACTTTCTCCATGTCGTTTTGACACATTCCTACTGTCAATTAAGATTAAATAGTTCAACATGATTTTACCCAAGAACGGCATTTTAATCCCAGAGTGCCACTTACAATGCAATTCTTTGTTTAATGCTTCCCCATATGTGGTATATCGTATCCTGAAAGTTGGGCTCAGGACTTTACTCGAGTTTATTTATAAACCGATTATATCGTATATCATGACTTAAACTTGCAATTATTTGTAATGGTTAAATAGACAGGAGTTGTTCAACGAAATTTAACAGTTTATTGCTGCGAGCATATATTTCAAAACATTTCTGAAAATTCCCGAAAAATTCACAATAAATCAAATGGTCGCGACCAACGTCTGGTTTTGGATTGTTCTTGAGTATCCGCGCACCCCTTTATTGACACTTTCATTTTTCCTTAAAAAAGTGCAGACTATACACAAATATTTACGGTAGTTGATGGTCAGACATAAAATATATAAATCTATCAACAACAATCCATAATATAACAGTCTACCCCTTCGGGAACCTCAAAGGTGCCTAATTTATACTGAGAACATCTTTAGGTTATATGTAATTCCCGTGTCAAATTAGGAACGCCTTCAGGTTGTATGTTATTACTGTTTGAAAAGGAAATCTATATCTGAGTTATCCAAGAGCTCGTAATTAGCGCCTGGTATATTCCATCAGAAGCAAACACACGAAAGCTCTTCAGCGTGATAGGCAACAGATGTCAAAATCTGGGACTGAAACCGAAATTGATAGACCCCACTGAAAATGTTTTGTCACATGCCTCAGCCTATTGAATAATAACAAATCATACTTACTCTTGGAGTAGACTGATTGGGTTCTCATCATCAGTAAAACTGCTGGATACTGCCTCCCTGTGATCAAAAGCCTCTAACAACTCCTCCTTTAGAGGCGCATTGAAAACTCTCATGTACGACGATATCTCTTCTGAAGTAAAGAGTTAAATATTAAATGTATGACCTTCACTTAGGCAAATTGTTCAAAGCTAAATCTTAGCTAATTGACATTAAACTCAGAGGAATGGTGGACACTGTTAATTAAGCCTTGAGAGACCAGAGTTTTAGTTGTTAAAGAAATAAAGTGTAGGGTTACATGGTTGACTTGAAGTTGTGTTATAATCTTATGATGGTATAAAAATATGAATCATTAATAAATGTACTCTTAATTAATTTGAAAGAATATTCAAGTACTTAACTAATTAGTGGATTGTGTTTTTATCGGTAAATCATTCAACTTAAAAAGTGTTGCTTGATAGAACTATTTACAAGAATTTGAAAAGATTTCATTTTGCAAATATTGGCGACTGTAGCATTATTCAATATGAGTAAAACACTTATAGTTGACAATTGAAAAAAAATAATCTGGAAAAGCAGTGACAAACTTATTATCATCAGTGATGGTAACTCTGTTCTATTTGACACATAAGTGATTAAATATAGGCCCATACGTGTTTTCTTCAGAAGGAGGTATTGTGTCCATACCCCCATAAATTTCTACATTCTGCCTTTTAATATTACACTTCCAATGCCCCCCATTTTTTCACACCTGGAGAAAACACTATCATTCTATATATTGTTTACAATGTGACTCTCAATCAAAACATGACAATTTAGAAGTACTACAGTGGTAATAGAGCAGTAGAGGAACAGTAAAATGGAATCTAAACAATCAACTTACTTCCTTCCTGAAATATAGGAACACTTTTTCCGCGATAATCTTCAAGAACTGTAGACTGAGCTTTTTCACGATCTGCCCTGTGCTGCAGAATGTTGAGGAAATTCTCAGTTTCTCTGAAATAAAAGTTCATGTGACAATGTATTGGTGGTGAGA
>NW_018408794.1:425861-426217 GCF_002113885.1 Mizuhopecten yessoensis | reverse complement strand
CTGTACCTAGGTCTACGTTATCATTGGTGGTGAGAGTCACAAGTAGTGTACTGTACCTAAGACTACGTTATCATTGGTGGTGAGAGTCACAAGTACTGTACCTAGGTCTACGTTATCATCGGTGGTGAGAGTCACTGCAAGTACTGTACTGTACCTAGGTCTAAGTTATCATTGGTGGTGAGAGTCACAAGTACTGTACTGTACGTTAAGGTCTACATTATCAATGGTGGTGAAAGTCACAAGTACTGTACTGTACCTAGGTCTACGTTATCATTGGTGGTGAGAGTCACAAGTACTGTACTGTACCTAGGTCTAAGTTATCATTGGTGGTGAGAGTCACAAGTACTGTACTGTAC
>NW_018408794.1:409690-423254 GCF_002113885.1 Mizuhopecten yessoensis | reverse complement strand
TCATTGGTGGTGAGAGTCACAAGTACTGTACTGTACCTAGGTCTAAGTTGTCATTGGTGGTGAGAGTCACAAGTACTGTACTGTACCCAGGTCTAAGTTATCAGTTCTGTACTTGTAATAAATAAAATTTACAGAGAAGTAACCAGTAAAATTTGTAAACAATACATGTCTTCTAAAAAAACAGTTTTACTTCTGTAACGGAACTGGACTGTCGATTGTCGGCGACAAGGTAGCTCATTTAGTAGAGCGTCTGTCTAGAGTTGGAAGAGTTCAGGTTCGAACCCCGATCTGGCGTTGGATTTTTCCTCTCCTGTTACATTTCTAACAGTAAGTGATTAGCCTACTGTAATGAATATAGAATAAATCCAGTTTCTGGAACTAATTAAGGCCATTAATGGATAAATTTCAATGGGAAAACACCCAATCCCCCCCCATCTCTTAAAATTCCTAAGATGATTTCCGAAATGCAAATTACGTAGGCCATTTCTCGTCAATATAAATCATGCTATCAAAATGAGAAAATTGTATGCTAAATTTTATTTTCCTAGAAGGCCTATTTCAACAAAGTTTGATGACTCATAGTTTTTATATTGTACTTCTTTGATTTCAGCTTCATGAAGCTAAATTCATCTGAGAATGTATCATGATTTCAGAATGAGAAGTCATCCCTGGAAGCCTTTACATTATGATCAAAGAAAAAAATAGGCAAGACTGATGTTTAATTAAACTCCTTTTTTTCTAGACTGTCAATTTTAAATCTGTTTGGTGATTTATATTCTATGATATTTATTATTGTTCTGCAATATATTGACATCATAAAATATTTTGAATATCGATTGATCATAAAAAATGTTTTAAGAAAATAAGATTATTTTATAATAATGTCTTTTCATAAGAGCATTGAAATGAGCATTTTATTACACCCTATTTGCTAGTTGTATAATTCAAAGCTTATAATGGGATATACTGGTAATTGTGATCTTAGTATTCTTACATCTCTGGCTAGTTAACATTCTAGGAAAGGTTCACAATATATTCACACACCCTGTCAAATTCATACCTGAACTCTCACAGTTACATTTACATGTAAACACACTTAGTAATTAGTCTCCCTCATCATAAGAACTTATCACGAGCGCGTTTTTTGCCCATGGATTGCTTTATAAATCATATGTATACATCTTGGAAAATAGTATGGTCAACCTCCAGGCAGTTTGAATAGGTGGATAATTCGAACACAATATCATATAATTGTTGCAATCCGTATAACTTCTATAAGTTAAGATTGTCAGATACTTTTTGAAATTATAAAAAAAATTCTATAACTCTGTATCACTATCAATCAAACACCTAGAAAGCCAACACAACCTATATATGCGCGACCGCAGCTAAAGTTTTGTGATTGATAATCTTCGAAAACAATTGGCTCATGCGTGAACAACTCCATCTCATTTCCAATTATGTACATAGCCCTATCTATTCTATTTATCCCATTCATTACTCATCCATTCGTACAGATCTGCAAAAAAACTAGCATATGAAATTCAACTCTCCAAGACAACCACAGATGTTCGTTACAAATGTCAAATACACATACAGTATATATATGCTATAATTTAGACACAGGTTATTTCCAAATGTCTAATTTAATAATACACATATATCCTCTGCTTTACTGACGGTATGTAAAGATCTGCTGTGACCCATATCAGTAAAGCAGAGGATAAGATATGTGTATTATTAAATTGGACATTTGGAAATAACCAGTGTCTAAACTAAACCATTGAAACCGGATACAGTTGTCTGCTTGTAACATTTTGCTTCGGAACATAATGCCGTGCAATGTGCCTATACACACATATATTTTGGAAACTCTATGTTCTTGATAGAGTAAAGACTATATCTGAGAAAACACTCACTTCATTTTGACCTTGAAAATCTCAAAGAACGCCCGAGATGGAATCTGGACTTCCATCCTTTGTTGAATCATCTCTTCGACTTCGGGAGTTCGGGAGTATTCATGATAGCGCGCCTAGCAACTGCAGTCACGTGACTACTAATAAATACTCTCAAAGATAATCTAATATATTTTTAAAAATAGTTAAATAAAAGCATAGAACTCATCAATGTATTTTAGAAAAATAACCTTGTGTAAAGAAAACAAGTTCGCTTAAGATAAAAAAAAAGTATGAGAAAAAGGCAAATTTAAGATAATAGTTTAGAGAGTTTGGAGGAGAAAAATGGGAGTTTCCTCCCCTGTTGCAGTACCAATATGACTTGAGCTTTCGTTACATCATAATTGGGCCTAAACTAAGACTTTAAGAGTAATTTTACACGTTTATTGAGTTCGGATATATCATCATTGGGAGAGGGATTTTTTTTACCGAAAGTTGATCTAAACCCCTAAAACGTGTAAAATTACTTTAAACTTACCCCAAACGTTCGTAAATGTCGCCACATCTCCTCGCCAATTTTTGTCCACTTCCGAAGAGCGAAGGATACATTCTTATATCGATAACCACTGTTTGCAATGAAACGTAAACCTTGTAATGTAATGAATTTTCAATTTTCACCAATTTTAAACAGACCAAATGAGAAACAGTTTACCATCAACCAAAACCGATATATAAGACTGCAGAATAAATAAATAAAATAAATAAATTTATAAAATTCTCTACATGAATTCGTTCAAGTTGACATTGAAAAATCAATCAAAAAAAAATGTTGTTTTTTTTTAATTTGTTTTGATAATGAATTTGACGATCAAAGATGATTTTTTTTTATTCCAAACGAAGCTTTTGTTCTTGCAGGTCTCTGTAGAGATTTCTTTTTAGTGTATTCGAGTTATCTTTCTTTGAACACTAAATAAAAATAGACACACGAATACATATGACGGGTACTTCCGACAGGAGAAATTTGTTAAAAAATGTTTGTTCTGTTTTTGTTTTTTTTTATAATTGCTGTTCTATGTTGCTAGTTTTTTGCTTCTATTAGTAGATTGTGTACATGTTTATGACAGTCATCCGTAATTACAACCGTTTTCTGCCGATATAAGTACGAAATCGCGGATGCTTCATAAGTGCGCGGAAACCGGTAACACGAGGATATATTAAGGAGGAAATCAACAAAAGGACGGTCTCACTAGCCACGGCTATCAAATGACCGGAAAGACAGTGCGTAATACAGTCCGCCTTGGTGAACACGGGAAAGGTACGGAAACCCAAGAAGGTATGAAATTCATCAGATCAGAAAGGAAGCAGAGAGAGCAATTAGTTCAAGCGGCAGATACAGGAAGCCATCTGGATACGCCGCAGTCGACCAGTTCTAAATCGAAACGAGGGGGCTCAAATACTCTCGCACATCTTTGACCAAGTATTAAACAAAGCGTAGCCGTTTCGGTACATATACATACGCGTACAGCGTTACCGAAACGACATCGATTTTGTAGACAACTCGTATACATTTTACACCTTTGTGTGTATATACGCTTCACTGGTCATTTGTCTGATGAAGGTGACAGTGTACATATCGTACTAGTCATCAAAAGTCACATAGAAAATAACACCTTCCAACATGAAGAAAATGTTTAGAAATAGGTGTAACACATTATCTTGTCACTATGTTTAGAAGTGGCAGGTTTTAATTGTACAGATTTATTTCGCTGCTGCCTTCTACCTAACACATAGCTTCGCGATAGATGGCATTTCCCTTTTTGGCTCGGTAGACTGGGGAGCTTGGTAATGCTGGGCCAATCCCTAGTTTCGTTAAAACGTTACTGATCCCGTGATGTTTTAAAAATATTAGATAAAAAGATAAGTTCAATTCATTTGAATATTAGGTTCAATACCCATTAAAGATATTTTCAATTCAAGATGGGACACTTTTTTCAGATGCATGTTTGCTTTACACCGACTATGTCGTCGCTGTACCAAAAACGCGACACCTGTGAGAAAACTGCCCAGGAAACTGTCATGCAATGCAAAGAAGTATTTTTATGTTAATAACTTCAACATGATTATACTTTGATATCAATTAATCTGTATCTACACGCTTTTATTGGCTGCTGATTATGGTAACACGGTCAATTCAAATGTTAGAATAATCACAAAAGCAAAACATTCTTAATTTGCTGTACCATTAGCTTGTTCGGAGAAGAAATTTGATCAGAACCTCCTCAGACTCTAAAATATTTGAACTGTGTATGATTTTCTGCTGATATTGATAGTTTATCCATCATTATTAGTCAAATATGAAAGTGTTCCTTTAATTTCAGGCCGGTCGACACAGGTACACGAGTGAAAGGGCCTACGTGACCCTGTTAGTAGTTCGTGTTCTATTTATAAACCCATGTGCAAGAAATAACAACAGTAACAGAAAAGAAAAGTGGATGGTTTCTTTTTATGAAAAATGAACGATTTTTTTTTTTTTTTGACTTGGTAACATGGTACAGTCTAAAACAGGTTAATATTTATCTTAAAAAGTCCCGTACAGTGATCAAAAGAGATTCGGACTTTATATGAACCGCAGAAGGGTAAGTCCTTAAGTCACAGACATAAATATAAGCTTGGCAAATAATAGTTATATATACAATGATACATCTCCACGAAAAAAAATAGAGTAATGCTTAAAAATGTCAAGGGAAATAACTCTTACCTGCATTATTGATAAGTTCTGAAATAATTGTATAACGAGTACAAGCCTAGGTTGGTGTGATTCGAAACAACAAAGTTGGTTTAAATATTTAAGGTTACAAAATTGCATAGAGCAATAGTAAAAGACATATAGTGTTTTGTACATGTACAATAAGTAAACAGTACATGTACAATAAGTAAACAGTACATGTACAATAAGTAAACAGTACATGTACAATAAGTAAACAGTACATGTACAATAAGTAAACAGATTCAAAAACCATAATTCGAATATTGAAACACAATGTTCTGCATTTGACACCTAAACCTTTGTTAGATAAACTATGCAGAAGTATTGGGCTTTCATAAAGCTTGGATGTCGAGTCAATGCACATTATTTTTTGAGAAAGGCTACTTAGAGTAAACAAAAAAGGGAATGCTGTAATTTGGGGGAGATTGCCATTATTAGATACCGGTTAAAAATTCTAAACTTCGAATAATTCTATCTTAAAAACATGCTACGAGTAAAGACTACTGTCAAATGATAGTTGGATTTGAATAGCCTTCACTCAACAAATAAGGATTAAGTTAGCTATGGGATAAGGATACAACATTGTAGCAATAACACTTAGGTTTCCATTGAACAAATGTTTTATGCTATTTTTTTTACAAGAATTGGTATTAAGCATCTAAACAATTCAGTGTTCGTCATCCATATCGTATAGATAAGTTGTCTCTGTGATACTATTCAAGAAAACAAAAGTCAATAACTCGAGCAAAAAGACTACAGCTATATTGTATCATACTGTACTGTGATGTGATTCGTTGCAATATATTTTACAAACACTATGTATTCGTATCATGGCAAAACAGGTACATCCGTTGTCAGTATAACGTGATCTGTGCTGGATGCCTTCGACATGGTATTTCAGTGAGTTAGCACTCTAAAGTCGGCGTCAGTACACCAACATAGCCTGTCTACAGCGCGCGCACATGCTTACAAAACACACATGGGAGCACGTCCTTAAATGACCGTAGCTGTTGATAGGACGCTAAACCCTGTACAAAAAAAACATCTGTACATGGTACATATGTATTGTATTGCATTGCATATACATTTGTATGTAATGAGCCCGAATTTCCTCTGGCCGTGACACCAGACATCTATCTGTCCAAATGTCTAAGTTTTGTGTCAGAGCCAGAAGAAACTCGGGCTTATGTGTCTAATGTCTTCTCTCCGATATGTTTTGAAAAACACGGAATAGAAGAACGTGAATCTGAATCTGCAATAAATTATTGATGTTGGTAAATACCTGTAATGTAGCTCGCTACAGGCGTCAGAATAGCAGACAAGTCTTTGTATGAGATAAACATGTATTAAGAAACCATCGTTTGTTCTGGCGCCACATAATTTCATGAGCATATGTAATGGTGACAACGAAATTGCTTTAAGATTCAAAACGAAAAACATTTTTCGGGATTTTGCTTTGATATATAAGACAGTTCTCCGGGTCTGCGTTTTATTTAAATTTAAAACACGTATTTCTGAATTTATAACCCTGTCAATTCCTCTAAGAGACTGAGCGTATTTCTGCATTGACTATTTATAAAGATGTTAACAGCCAGGAACAGAAAGTTACAAAGTGAATGGAACTGTTGTGACGCGTGCGTGGAGTTTTAGCAACTCAATACTCGATCCAGTTACAAAAAAAAGAGTGATTTGTTCTAATTACACAAAAATGGAAAACAAGCCAATGAAGACATTGATTTTTGACTTTTTGGAAAACACTACCATTCACGGACTGGGGCGATTGCCCGCCACCAGATTCTGGGTTCAGAAGATACTCTAGGTACTAGCCTTTATGACGTCGGTGGCGACCGTACGTCACACACTTTGTATCAACAACTAATTTCGTAAGTATATAATTTTTATTTTATTTAGTACGATTTTAAATAGCATGCCTGTCGAGATTTTAAAATCCTTTGGTGAATGTATGGACTTTGTCATCCCGTTTTAAAACTAGCACTGGTAGCTTTACTGGTAGCTAGCTCGTGCATGTTCTCCTTTGATCACAATGGGATTGCCGAGTGGGACTTACGGTTAAGCTGTACTGTTTTACACGTCGGCTATTCAGTAAAAGCTGTGTTGAAAATATATTTAAGAACATCGGCAATTAATTACCTTCATCTGGAAGTGTGTGTAAGGTATCTTTATTTTTATACTGATGGACTTTGCCAGGGTCTTTAAAAACATTTTTTTCATAAAAGCGTGATTTCAATATTTCAATAATACAATGGGGTCAAGGAAAAGGAGAAATCATGGAAAAATCTGCGTTACAGGCCCCGGCTTTACAATAGCGTCTTAGTTTAAGTTAGCAGAATGTTAAAGAAAGGTTAATAAGATGCTGTGTGACATTAAAAAGTCAGTTTCCTACTATATAAGTATTTGTTATGCGTATCTACTATTGTAAGTGTATAAGTATAATATGCTATTTTAGTATTCAAGCAGTGCTTGCAAATAGAGTGAAGCATGCGTAGGGAAACTGTTTCATCTTTGTGGAATTATATATAGCTACTGAACAGTACGTCTGCTTCCACGAGTAGGATGAAGCAGGCAGTAGATATACATATGTAAGTTCCGACACATTTCGCTAATCTAACCTAACCAAAGTATGTTCCCTTTTACGTGCTGAAATGGGACTCGTACAAGTTTGTATAAATTGATAAGTTGTATATTACCTCTAGTCGAAATTCTCAGTTTGATTAGAGGTGAAAGTCTTTCTAACTTTTTGTGTGATGACTGTATAACTTTTCTCGTTATGAAAAATGAAATATAATTATGAAAATATAACGGATTCAAATATAACTTTAAAGATTACAGCAGCTTTACTGTAACTCTAATACCATTTTTAGAATATTTGTGAATATTTTTAATGAATTGTTTGTAAACTCGCTATTGTAACCCTTACCACTAGTGTAACCTGCTAACACCCACGTAACTGGTTACACCCACTTAACTGGTTACACCCACTTAACTGTATACACTCACTTAACTTGTTACACCCACTTGACTGGTTACATCCACTTAACTGGTTACATCCACTTAACTTGTTACACCCACTTAAGTGGTTACACTCAATTAACTGGTTACACCCACCTAACTTGTTACACCCACTTAACTTGTTTCACCCACTTAATTGGTTACACTCACTTAAATAGTTACACCCACTTTACTTGTTACACCCACTTAACTGGTTACACTCACTTAACCACCCGGTTAAACTATAGTGGGTGTATATTATTGTGACTCTTTGTTACAATAGCGAGGGTTGATGGTGTCGATACCAATATCAACCACTAGGGTTACTCTACCCTTGTAGATAAATACTGATTTTGGTCAAACCTTAACTAGAATTGGCATGCATGGTAAACCTTTTCCTGCCGGCAACACTTTAGTTCTGAGCGGACATAAATTTTGAGATGTAAATTGTATCCCATTTAAACGACTCAGTATCTCGTTATAACAACTGTTTTTTGTTGTAACGACTTACAGTCTCGTTAATAATACATACCATCTCGTTATCGTGGCTTACTTTATCGTTATAATGACTTAGTATGGTGTTTAAATGACATAGAATACCTTTATAACGACTTGATATCCCATATAATGACTTAGTATGGTGTTTAAATGACCTAGAATACCTTTATAACGACTTGATATACCGTTATAACGACTTCATATGGTTTTAAATGACATAGAATATTTTACATATAACGACTTGGTATCCCGTTATAACGACTTCAATATCGTAAGAACGACTTACTACCTCGTTATAATGAATTTATATCTCCTAATATTGGCTATCTATCTCAATATAAACCCGATTAAAGAAACATTTGTCGCTGGATGGCTAGCCTCTACTTGTAAGCTCGGCCGAGGTGTCCTATATTGATCTACCATTACACACTAAAGTGGACCTATTTCTTCATATTTTTGTTAAAACATATCACCATTAAAATTGTATTTTTAGCTCACATGGAATCACGTTAAGGCGTGTTATATTTCCAAGAGTTTATTAACATTTCATAAAATTAAAATAATGTCTACCTAAGTCGCCGTCCATTCCTATTTGTTGAATTTGGATATGTTTCCCGACGGAGTCGACCTTTCCGGTAGTACACTGTACCCGGTAGTACACTGTACCCGGTAGTACAATGTACCCGGTAGTACACTGTACCCGGTAATACAATGTACCCGGTAGTACAATGTACCTGGTAGTACAATGTAACTGGTAGTACACCGTACCCGGTAGTACACTGTACCCGGTAGTACACTGTACCCGGTAGTACGATGAACCCGGTAGTACGATGAACCCGGTAGTACACTGTACCCGGTAGTACGCTGTACCCGGTAGTACGCTGTACCCGGTAGTACGATGTACCCGGTAGTACACTGTACCCGGTAGTACACTGTACCCGGTAATACACTGTACCCGGTAGTACAATTTACCCGGTAATACGATGTACTCGGTAGTACAATGTACCCGGTAGTACACTGTACCCGGTAGTACACTGTACCCGGTAGTACAATGTACCCGGTAGTACACTGTACCCGGTAGTACGCTGTACCCGGTAGTACGATGTACCCGGTAGTACACTGTACCCGGTAATACACTGTACCCCGTAGTACACTGTACCGGGTAATACGATGTACTCGGGAGTACAATGTACCCGGCTTTACACTGTACCCGGTCGTACACTGTACCCGGCAGTACACTGTACCCGTTAATACACTGCCCCCGGTAGTACAATGTAACTGGTAGTACACCGTACCGGGTAGTACACTGTACAAGGTAGTACACTGTACCAGGTAGTACGATGTACTCGGTAGTACACTGTGCCCGGTAGTACACTGTAACCGGTAGTACGATGTCCCCGGTAGTACGATGAACCCGGTAGTACAATGAACCCGGTAGTACGATGTCCCCGGTAGTACCCTGTACTCGGTAGTACACTGTGCCCGGTAGTACACTGTTCCCGGTAGTACGCTGTCCCCGGTAGTACCCTGTACTCGGTAGTACAATGTACCTGGTAGTACAATGTACCTGGTAGTACACTGTACTCGGAAGTACACTGTACCAGGTAGTACACGGTACCCGGTAGTACAACGTACCTGGTAGTACAATGTACTCGGTAGTACACTGTGCCCGGTAGTACACTGGACTCGGTAGTACACTGTAACCGGTAGTACACTGTACCCGGTAGTACAATGTACCCGGTAGTACACTGTACCAGGTAGTACACTGTACCCGGTAGTACACTGTACTCGGTAGTACACTGTACCCTGTAGTACACTGTACCCGGTAATACGATGTACTCGGTAGTACAATGTACCCGGTTTTACACTGTACCCGGTAGTACACTGTACCCGGTAGTACAATGTACCCGGTAGTATAATGTACCCGGTAGTACACTGTACCCGGTAGTACGATGTACCCGTTGGTAGTGGAAGCATTGAATTTGCTCCTACTACTAACCGCTGGTACATATATATTATAAAATGCACAAATAGGTTTATCAAAGTTATACCTGTTGCACGATACTTGAGAAATATCTGTTCAACGGCAGAGAACACATGCAGTCGATTCGTTTCATAGTCTTATTGCATAATACGTAACAATAACGCAAAAACTGAGATCTTTTCCAAGGAAGCTTTAAGCGGAATCTCATGAAACATAATTTATTCATATACGAAATCATATTAATAAACTTTTAGATAATAGAATTTTCAACAAAATAACAAAAATGTTATTACTATTACTATTGTAAGCGAGTCGTACTAGTGGATGGGATTACAATGCTGATAATATTTACTTATCGATGACAAGCCAGAAAGGCACAAAAAACTGCACGCATTCCTGACGCTCATGTGATTTCGAAAGAGAAGGTAAAATATAATTTTAAGGTAGGTATTTTTAACACAAAATCACAGGTATAATGTTTGAAGCACGCTCTAAATAATACATTAGCCCTGTGAAGCCTGACTCTTAAGTACGTCACAATTCTCCAACAGTAACAATGTATTGATTCCGAACATGAAATATTGAAGGAAATGTAAGGAACGCCATAGCTGTCACATATAACATAAAAATGCAATATGAGTACTGAGATAGTGATATTGAGAACCTTATCGGAATTCACTGTACACAGTTTACAGGTATCTGACGTCAAATTGCATCGAAATTGGTACCGTTACAAAGTGAAGGAAGAGATATGTAGGGGAGTCTGTATATACGCATCATTGCATATCACCCCATATACATGTAGTAATGCTAATACAAAAATAGTGTAAATCACTTAACAGTGATAAAATCTATACACCATGTAACACATAGTGATAAAATCTATACACCTTGTAACACACAGTGATAAAATCTATACTCCATGTAACACATAGTGATAAAATCTATACGCCATGTAACACATAGTGATAAAATCTATACACCTTGTAACACACAGTGATAAAATCTATACTCCATGTAACACATAGTGATAAAATCTATACGCCATGTAACACATAGTGATAAAATCTACACACCATATAACACACAGTGATAAAATCTATACACCATGTAACACATAGTGATATAATCTATACACCATGTAACACATAGTGATATAATCTATACACCATGTAACACATAGTGATAAAATCTATACGCCATGTAACACATAGTGATAAAATCTATACACCATGTAACACACAGTGATAAAATCTATACACCATGTAACACAAAATACTAAATGGAACAATTCAGCAGTGCCATATCATCCCCACCCCCACAAACTACGTGATGTACCCATGTGGGCGTTAATGATGCGTTGTGAAAGATGGATTTCACATCCGCTCAGTAGAGCGTTCATTCAGCAGCAATATCTAGTCATGTGTAAACAGGTAATAGGATAGATGGGGGGCTGGAAATTTGTAGTTTTAATTAACCTATTAAGTATTCATACCTATGTAACGCAGAGCTCGCGTAGCGTTAAATAAGAAGGAAGTTAATAACGTCATGGTTTACTGTATGTTATGATTTTTTTTGACATAACATTCTTTCCCGGTATATAACGACAAAAAGATCACAAAGATCAAATGTACTGATGATAATTAAGCAATGAACTGCATAGATGTGACAGACCTATTGTTATAACTGCCACTTGTGTCACAGACAAACTGAATGGTGTGCGACAGCGCAATGTGTTAATTTTGTCTGTGGTGCTTATACCAGTAGCTTTGGTTTGGTTTTATAGAGTTTAACATCCTATCAACAGCTTAGATCATTTAAGGACATGCCTCCAAATGTGTTGTATATGCGTGCTTGTGTGTGCGCGCGCGTGCGCGTGTGTGTGTGAGTGTGTGTAGGTGTGTGTGTGTGTGTGGGGGGGATTGGTTGATTGTGTGTGAGTGTGGGTGCTTGTGTGTGTGTGCAGGAGACAGGGTTAGTTGGTGTATATGCTTCCTTGTGATAACGCAGATCTGATGTCGACTTTAGAGTGCTACCTCCCTTAAATACCATGCCGAGGGCAACCAGCACAGCATTCCGCCTGGTCACATTATACTGACAATGGGCGAACCAGTTGTTGCTTTTTTCCCTTTAATGTTGAACGTTAAGCAGGGAATAACTAACACTTTTCAGGACTTTGGTATGTCCTGGAATGGAGCTAAAACCCACTGCAATCCTCACATGGGCAAACTCTCAACAATAAAGCCAAAAGGGAGGTGTTGCTTAGCAAGGCGCCATGGAACAAAAGGTAGTTTGAAGAAGAGAAATGTTAGGATACCAAATATTGTCATGGGTGCAGCAGATTTATTTTGGTCGCTATTGTGGTTACAAACGCAAATCCCCAACTCTGCGGGGGTTCCCTCATCAGTCGCTTCTTATGATCAATCAGGTGTATTCTTTTCTCAATCCCCGATCTGCAGGGGTGTATACAGTAGGGAGGTCTGTCACATATATGCAGTTAAGTGTTTTTGTTTTCGTTTTATTGAAAAATGTAATGAGGATTGATGCTTTCCTATAATTCGTAAACATTCTGTTGTTGTAACAGAGAAACAGCTGACGTCACAAGCTGTTTTTAAACAAAAACAAACTATAAAACGACGCCCTAACGTCCTATTTATTTGCTTTTAATTCTAAGAGAGAAAGAAGTGAAAATTATAAAGCAATCATATAAAATTAGCTCGGTTAGAGTGCCGGGGAAAGTTTCAAATAATATTTTATCAAAGAACCATTTTCCGTAGTCACATAATGGTCGCAGTGGACTCCGTATTCATAAAATGAAAATACCAGTGCCGGTTATGCTCTAATACATGACACTCCATAGAAAGAATATAGAAGTTCATTGCCACACCATATAGATAAATTTAGTATTTGGCGCACTTTGTACTTTCTACTGTCACATGTACACAAAGGGATGTTACCACACTTTGTACCTTCTACTGTCGCATGTACATAAGGGGAAGTTACCACACTTTGTACCTTCTACTGTCGCATGTACATAAGGGGAGGTTACCACACTTTGTACTTTCTACAGTCGCATGTACACAAGGGGATGTTACCACACTTTGTACCTTCTACTGTCGCATGTAGATAAGGGGAGGTTGCCACACTTTGTACTTTCTACTGTCACATGTACACAAGGGGAAGTTACCACACTTTGTATTTTCTACTGTCGCATGTACATAAGGGGATGTTACCTCACTTTGTACTTTCTACTGTCACATGAACATAAGGGGATGTTTAACACACTTTGTATTTTCTACTGTCACATGTACATAAGGGGAAGTTACCACACTTTGTACTTTCTACTGTCGCATGTAGATAAGGGGATGTTACCACACTTTGTACTTTCTACTGTCACATTTACATAAGGGA
>NW_018408794.1:334917-406197 GCF_002113885.1 Mizuhopecten yessoensis | reverse complement strand
TGTTACCACATTTTGTACTTTCTACTGTCACATGTACATAAGGGGTAGTTACCACACTTTGTTCTTTCTACTGTCGCATGTACATAAGGGGTGTTACCACACTTTGTACGTTTTACTGTCGCATGTACATAAGGGGATGTTACCAAACTTTGTACTTTCTACTGTCGCATGTACACAAGGGGAAGTTACCACACTTTGTACTTTCTACTGTTACATGAACATAAGGGGAAGTTGCCACACTTTGTTCTTTCTACTGTCACATGAACATAAGGGGATGTTGCCACACTTTGTACTTTCTACTGTCGCATGTAAATAAGGGGATGTTACCACACTTTGTTCTTTCTACTGTCACATGTACATAAGGGGTAGTTACCACTCTTTGTACTTTCTTCTGTCGCATGTACATAAGGGGATGTTACCACATTTTGTACTTTCTACTGTCTCATGTAAATAAGGGGATGTTACCACACTTTGTACTTTCTACTGTCACATGTACATAAGGGGATGTTGTCTTGTTTTGTTTTAAATTCATGCACACATAGTATAGGGCGCTAAATAAATGTTGTATATCATTATTATATGAAAATAATCGGGATAAATACAAATTATAGAAACATTATTCTATAATAGTCTTTTTGAATAAATAGGTGTTTAAAATATCTAAAAATAGTGTGTTTTTTAAAGCATTTTCAGTATTAGAAAACCATTTTTCTAGTTTATGTGGTGTATACATTTCAATATACATATAAAATGCCATTATATTTATCAAAATAATATCCTATTTCAATGCAAACACTAAGCAATTGATTGACTTTCAAATGTCACTCATTAATATTGAGCACTATATTTAACATAAACGAGCCATTCAGTCTACAATCAGGAATGGGTTGCCTTAATTTCTGCCAATTGACACATAGGAATCATGTGTAGTTTATGACGCATGCTCCAGTACATCTATATCTTTATGGACATTATTAGCGTTTTAGCGTTTTGATCAAGAAGCACTTTCTCTCATTTAGATGAGCAAGGTGGAAATAAGCATTAGGACACGGACTTAGATAATAAATCTAATTCCGTGATTAGGATAATAAGAAATATTATATTACATTGATATTTTAATGTAGAAAACGGTAAACTTATGTAATATTTAATACAAACAAACAGAAAATAGAGACATGCATAATTGCAAACGATCAAGCTTGACTGATTCTAAGGAAGGGAATAAGTGATTTTGGGGACACACAAGACTGATTTTACGAAATACATTTGTGATTAAGTTGAAAAAAATGTGCTTTTCTAGGGAGTCAACATAACCATCAAATCAACAAAGGCTGACGAAAAAACCCAAATCATCATGTTTCAGCCATTGAAGATGTTTATGGAATACACCTCAGTGCATGGTCTCGGACGCATCGCTACTGTGAAACATATAATACACAAACTGTTGTGGACCGTCCTCTTTCTTGCCTCTCTCGGGATGTGTATATACCAGGTTACTCGTTTGGGACAGCAATTCGTATCGTAAGTGTTTTTCTTTTAGGTTCCATTTTCATCAGAACTCTGCTTATTCGTATTCAAAATACTGTTGGTTATATTCTAAATAAATCTTTGTTTGAAAATTCTTATTGTTATATAATCGAAATTTTAAGATGTATATTTTATACATTTTACGTCATAATAACGATAAGACAATATCAATATGCCAAACATATGTTATACAGTGTATATATGCAGTCACATGTGGGTTTTCGATTTCTAAATCCATAACATGTCTTAATACATGGAAACAAAGAAGTGGATGCAATTATTAATTGTTAGACTGATTTGTTTATGACAAATCAAGCAAGATCGTTTTGCATATACTTACATGTATTTCACAGATGTCTTTTTATTGGCAAATAGGAAAACAATAGTATTAACTTTAGACCAACAAATAATCAGATTGAGTATCAACGTCTTTACATTTGCTTAGGAAGAGTAGGTTTTCGAGAAACTCTGGGAAAAGTCTGTGTAATAAATACTTGTAGCATAAATATGCCTATGTATTGTTTAATGGCTATCCCTTGCTGTTCTGCGATATTAGAGTTTTGATGGACCACACTAACAATTTTGTAATTCATGTTACTGATTGAAAAAAAAAAGATTGTTAAGACAAATTGTATTTATCTAAAACATATTACACATACTGATTAACCAATTAATAATTCTAATACTTAATCTTGGTGGTAATTAGGTCATGACATCCATGATTAAAATCCTCTTATCTTTATAGATGTATATTTCTCATATATTTACAAAAAACTACTACACCAATCCGAAGTTCTGACCCTTCTCCTAGTTAGTCAGTATTCTTTACAGACAGTATGTACACACACACATCGTGTCTACAAACAGTAAAGTTGGTCAATAAATTGATAGAGTAAATAATTTGAACGACTGACTAACTTATTTCATAACAATTATTGATAGGAGTAATGCTATGTATATACCGATTGACTTGTTGCTACCGTAGTTTACAGAGTATATTCTTTTATGTAAAAGTTATTCTTGTTGCATATACCATCTTTTTAGTTGCTATTTTGGTATTTGTTCGTACCTCTTAGCCGGCTTAGTTCTTACACGAATATCTCAATAAAGATATAAAGGTTGGTGAAGCTGTATGTAAAACAATGTAGTGATAGATATTACAGGATTCTCTAAAGGACAAAAGAATATTTTCAACCGAGTCAGGAGGCAATCCATCCGATCCAAAAAAATATCCCCGAGGAACAATGTTTCGTCTGTAAAATTGATCGGTATGAAATGAGGAATACAATTAAACAGGTGTCTATTGGATTTTGAACAATGATTTTTGTTCACACAATCGTTACTTGAGGAGATAGTTGTTGTTCATCACATGTAAATGTTTCCTGTTTTCCTTTCCTCTAAGGAAAATGTTTTACCATCCAGTACCAGCCTTAATAAAATTGTCATAGAGTTAGATTGTTGGTCCTTATCTTACACTTATCTTGAATGAACAAATAACATAGACCAAATGTGTGTTAACTATGATGCATATGACAATGTTATTATGGTAAATATTGTCTGAAGACACTAACTGGCATTCAAGTGTGCGTAGATACTCGAATACGTATTAAATAAATGCGTTAATACATATTTCAATGAAAATAAATTTGCTCGCATTGAAATAATTCAAAACCAATTTGGTAAGAATATGTCTATTGTCACCTTTTTTACAAACAGGTAAAACTTATTTGTATAGAAAATACTGAAAAAGTATTGAAATACATTATTTTCTTTGCGCATTAATTTAATCAATGTATTTTTGTTAGTTCATTGGTGGCGTATTGGTTGGAACTAAAGTATCTTTTTCTCGAAAATTGCGTTTCTTTCGTTGTGTATAAATTACAGACAGCTATGTTTTTTTCTTTCTTTCAAATGAACAAAAATGCATAGATGTCCAATATTTGCAATATACTTAATGTGGCCATGGTTTCATAAAAATGGAAAATACGTCGAAAAAAACACCGATTTCATACACCAGTTGGTACCTTAATGAAGATCAAATTCAAAACAAATAAAAAATAAAAAAAAAAGGAAAAGAAATAAAAAAACAAAAATCTTGTATCGTACGTATCAATCAAAATGATTAGATTTTAAACACATTATTACAAAGGCAATTTGTTAACTATCTATGAGTGACAAGGTAAAGTATATACCATATTAACGTTATTTATTGTTTTCGAAAATTCTAAGAAATTGTTGAGAATCAGATCATGTTAATGCCGTAATGTTTATGTATATTAAAATATTATATTGAAGCGTTTTTGATAGAATACCAAAGCTACATCATATATTGATCTTATTCTTACGCTATTGTATGGATCGATTGTTGTAGTAACCCGATCAGCACCACCATTTCACTTAAATATGAACCTCAGAAGTTCCCGTCTGTCTCCATATGTAACCTCAACCCTGCAAAGTTTTCCAAAATTGTTGGGATCCGGGAATTGCACCACATACTGCAGGAATCTTCCGATCACGGAACTATATCATTGGACAAATTTAGAAGCTTAAGCGGACTGACATTTCCGGTAAGTATATGGAGTTGTTTCGTGTAGATATATATCTGTAATATTGTGTTTTAAAATTCTTATTATGACTTCTTATCAGATTCTTTATAATTTTCCGTTTTGATCATTGGGTGACAGTATCATAGTAAGATACACATGCATGCAAATATGATCGTGCATATATTATAAGGTGCAAAAATGGTACTACATTTATATAAAAGAGATTTCAAACTTATGTTACTATTCATATAGAAACCAGTTCAATGATGTGCTTGAACTCTATTTTCAGCTGCCGAATTTCACATATACAGCAGACGAAAACTTCAATCTCAGTAAGCTTCTGTATTAATATGTTTTCTGATCGTAAGGGAAAATGATATGTTAATTTTGTTTTATAAAATGATGTAGCATCAAACATACTTGGGAACATTGATTCCAAATATAAGAGATTGTATTAAAAACACCACCTTACATTCGAACGTTAATTATATATAAAAACAACAGGCAGTTTAATCTTTATTTGTTGAAAGTGTTTTGGATAAAGGCACAAAACCTCGAGATGGTCGGAGCAGGCACAAACCTCGAGTTAGTCAGAGCAGGCCGTACAGATACAAACTTGAGTTAGTTAAAGCGAAAATAAACCTTGTGATAGTCGAAGTCAACACAAACCTCGCGTTTGCCAGAGCAGACACAAGCCTCCCGATAGCCGGATAGATACAAACTGAAGGTACAAATTGTAGTCGAAGCGAGCTCAAACTTCGAGATAGTCGAAGTAGGAATAAACCTTGAGATAGTCAAAATCAACACAAACCTCGAGTTTGTCGGAGCAGGCACAAGCCTCCCGATAGCCGGATAGATACAAACTGAAGGTACAAATTGTAGTCGAACCGAGCTCAAACTTCGAGATAGTCGAAGTAAGTACAAACCTTGAGCTAGTCGAAATCAACACAAACTTCGAGTTAGTCTGAGTAGGCACAAGCCTCCAGATAGTCGGGCAGGTAAAAAATCGAAGTAGTCGAAGCGAGCTCAAACTTCGAGATCATCGAAGTAAGAACCAACCTTGAGATAGTCGAAGTGAATACAAATCTCGAGTAAGTCGAATCGGGAGCAAGCTTCAAAATAATCTGAGCGAGCAAAACTCATCCTCGTTATCCAGGGGTTACGCTCACTTTCCTCTCTACACCCCTGGAATATGTCATAGCAAAAATTAAAGGCTCAGTGTGCGCCACCTTGTTGATGGGACAAGACGACTAGTTTGATCCTTTTATGTACATCAAAAGAATATCGCGGTCATGGAGCGGTAAAAATTGACAGGCTTTGAAGTCGGGCGTCTCTCCTTTGTTATCTTCAAAGGACAAGTATCAGCCTAGCGATTGGTCAGTTGTTGACCAATCAAGCAGCTATGTCCGTGCCTTCAATTTTGCTATGACATATCCCAGGGGTGTAGAGAGGAAAGTGAACGTAACCCACGGATATCGATAATGGCAAAAACCTGAACATAGTCAGGTCAGATACAAATCCCGAGACCTCGAGCTAGTCGAATCATTTTGTAAACTGCATAACGTAATTGTATGACAATCACCGTCATAGGACGTTCGTATTACCTCTATATTCTTCGTCCATCATTTACTTGTCATATGTAATAGCTCTGATCGTCGTCTATCATATATGTGTAAAACTACTCGTCTGTATTACCTCCGTGTCATTTGTCTATTAAATATGTGTAAAACTACTCGTCTGTATTACCTCCGTGTTCTTTATATATCATATATATGTAACACTACTCGTCTGTATTTCCTCCGTGTCCTTTATCTATTATATATGTGTAAAACTACTCGTCTGTATTGCCTCCGTGTCCTTTATCTATCATATATGTGTAACACTACTCGTCTGTATTGCCTCCGTGTCCTTTATCTATCATATATGTGTAACCACTACTCGTCTGTATTACCTCCGTGTCCTTTTTCTATCATATATGTGTAACACTACTCGTCTGTATAACCTCCGTGTCCTTTGTCTATTATATATGTGTAACACTAGTCGTCTGTATTCCCTCCGTGTCCTTTATCTATTATATATGTGTAACACTAGTCGTCTGTATTACCTCCGTGTCCTTTATCTACTATATATGAGTAAAAATACTCGTCTGTATTACCGCCGTGTCATTTGTCTATTATATATGTGTAAAACTACTCGTCTGTATTACCTCCGTGTCCTTTTTATATCATATATGTGTAACACTACTCGTCCGTATTACCTCCGTGTCCTTTATCTATTATATATGTGTAACACTACTCGTATGTATTACCTCCGTGTCCTTTATCTATTATATATGAGTAAAATTACTCGTCTGTATTACCTCCGTTTCATTTGTCTATTATATATGTGTAAAACTTCTCGTCTGTATTACCTCCGTGTCCTTTATCTATCATATATGTGTAACACTACTCGTCTGCATTACCTCCGTGTCCTTTATCTATTATATATGAGTAAAATTACTCGTCTGTATTACCTCCGTTTCATTTGTCTATTATATATGTGTAAAACTACTCGTCTGTATTACCTCCGTGTTCTTTATATATCATATATATGTAACACTACTCGTCTGTATTTCCTCCGTGTCCTTTATCTATCATATATGTGTAACAATACTCGTCTGGATTACCTCCGTGTCCTTTATCTATTAAATATGTGTAACACGACTCGTCTGTATTACCTCCGTGTCCTTTAACTATTATATATGAGTAAAAATACTCGTCTGTATTACCTCCGTGTCATTTGTCTATCTCGTCTGTATTACCTCCGTGTCCTTTATATATTATATATGAGTAAAAATACTCGTCTGTATTACCGCCGTGTCATTTGTCTATTATATATGTGTAAAGCTTCTCGTCTGTATTACCTCCGTGTCCTTTATATATCATATATGCGTAACACTACTCGTCTGTATAACCTCCGTGTCCTTTATCTATTTTATATGTGTAACACTCCTCGTCTGTATTACCTCCGTGTCCTTTATCTACTATATATGAGTAAAAATACTCGTCTGTATTACCGCCGTGTCATTTGTCTATTATATATGTGTAAAACTTCTCGTCTGTATTACCTCCGTGTCCTTTATATATTATATATGTGTAACACTACTCGTCTGTATTACCTTCGTGTCCTTTATCTATCATATATGTGTAACCACTACTCGTCTGTATTACCTCCGTGTCCTTTGTCTATTATATATGAGTAACACTACTCGTCTGTATTACCTCCGTGTCCTTCATCTATCATATATGTGTAACACTACTCGTCTGTATTGCCTCCGTGTCCTTTATCTATCATATATGTGTAACCACTACTCGTCTGTATTACCTCCGTGTCCTGTATATATCATATATGTGTAACACTACTCGTCTGTATAACCCCCGTGTCCTTTATATATCATATATGTGTAACACTTCTCGTCTGTATTACCTCCGTGTCCTTTATATATTATATATGTGTAACACTACTCGTCTGTATAACCTCCGTGTCCTTTGTCTATTATATATGTGTAACACTACTCGTCTGCATTACCTCCGTGTCCTTTATCTATTATATATGTGTAACACTAGTCGTCTGTATTACCTCCGTTTCCTTTATCTATTATATATGTGTAACACTAGTCGTCTGTATTACCTCCGTGTCCTTTATCTATTATATATGAGTAAAAATACTCGTCTGTATTACCTCCGTGTCATTTGTCTATTATATATGTGTAAAACTACTCGTCTGTATTACCTCCGTGTCCTTTATATATCATATATGTGTAACACTACTCGTCTGTATTACCTCCGTGTCCTTTGGCTATTATATATGTGTAACACTACTCGTCTGTATAACCTCCGTGTCCTTTATCTATTATATATTTGTAACACTACTCGTCTGTATTACCTCCGTGTCCTTTGTCTATTATATATGTGTAAAACTACTCGTCTGTATTACCTCCGTGTCCTTTACCTATTATATATGTGTAACACCACTCGTCTGTATTACTTCCGTGTCCTTTGTCTATTATATTTGAGTAAATCTCCTCGTCTGTATTACCTCTGTGTCCTTTATCTATCATATATGAGTAAAACTCCCCGTCTGTATTACCTCCGTGTCCTTTATATATCATATATGTGTAACACTACTCGTCTGTATTACCTCCGTGTCCTTTATCTATTATATATGTGTAACACCACTCGTCTGTATTACTTCCGTGTCCTTTGTCTATTATATTTGAGTAAATCTACTCGTCTGTATTACCTCTGTGTCCTTTATCTATCATATATGAGTAAAACTACCCGTCTGTATTACCTCCGTGTCCTTTATCTATTATATATGAGTAAAACTACTCGTCTGTATTACCTCCGTGTCCTTTGTCTAATATTTGAGTAAATCTCCTCGTCTGTATTACCTCTGTGTCCTTTATCTATCATATATGAGTAAAACTACTCGTCTGTATTACCTCCGTGTCCTTTATCTATTATTTATGAGTAAAACTACTCGTCTGTATTACCTCCGTGTCCTTTGTCTAATATTTGAGTAAATCTCCTCGTCTGTATTACCTCTGTGTCCTTTGTCTAATATTTGAGTAAAACTACTCGTCTGTATTATGTCTGTGTCCTTTGTCTATTATATTTGAGTAAATCTCCTCGTCTGTATTACCTCCGTGTCCTTTATCTATTATATATGAGTAAAACTACTTGTCTGTATTACCTCTGTATCCTTTGTCTATTATACGTGTGTAAGACTACGCATTGTTATCACCACTATGTTCTTTGTTCAGATCAGTACGACCGCCCGTTTGTATGACCGTCGTACTCACGTCTATCGTAGACCTTTTCGAACACACGTTTGTCTTACTGTTGTGTCTTTCGACCATTTCAGATCAATACGACCATCCCCTCGGCATGGCGAAGAAGCTGTTTGAAGCTCGTTTGGCGAACATGCCCATTGAAAATCTAACTGCCCTTAACGACGTGTTCGAGTTTTTCATAATGGACTGCAAATATAGAGGAATAAACTGTTACAAGCAGTATGTAATTTGGTCATTTTCCCCTTAGAAGGCTGAAGGATTATCTAAAATTTAGAAATATATAACGTGAAAAGATAATCCAACAGGATACAGGAAGTTAGCAGGCATACAATGTTTTTTTTACATAATAACAATTGTTTCTATGAGATTTGGAGGCGAAATAGGTCAAAACCAAAACATGAATTATACTTAGCGTTTTGACTATTCGAAGTCTTGAATGCAGCCAATAGCATAAACCTACGTACAAAAGAAATGTTTTTTGTTCAACTCATTACAATACAAGAAGAGACAATATACGTATACAGTACATACCATTCTGGTAAAACCCATATCAGCTCAGGTTTATTCAATATTTCAAAAAAGAAATATTGCGTGCGGAACTATTTGTACTTATATTTGCGTCATAGCATGTCCTTAAATAGCATTAACTGATGATAGGAGGCTTAACCGTTAAAACTACGGTAACATTTTCCTGTCTAAGGTATTCTAAACGTTAAAACTACGGTTACATTTTCCTGTCTAAGGTATTTTAAACGTTAAAACTACGGTAACATTCTCCTGTGTACAGTATTTTAAACGTTGAAACCACGGTAACATTTTCCTGTGTACAGTATTTTAAACGTTAAAACTACGGTAACATTTTCCTGTGTAAGGTATTTGAAACGTTAAAACTACGGTAAAATTTTCCTGTGTAATGTATTTTAAACGTTAAAACTACGGTAACATTCTCCTGTGTACAGTATTTTAAACGTTGAAACCACGGTAACATTTTCCTGTGTACAGTATTTTAAACGTTAAAACTACGGTAACATTTTCCTTTGTAAGGTATTTGAAACGTTAAAACTACGGTAACATTTTCCTGTGTACAGTATTTTAAACGTTAAAACTACGGTAGCATTTGCCTGTGTACAGTATTTTAAACGTTAAAACTACAATAACATTTCCTGTGTACAGTATTTTAAACGTTAAAACTACGGTTACATTTTCCTGTGTAATGTATTTTAAACGTTAAAACTACGATAACATTCTCCTGTGTACAGTATTTTAAACGTTAAAAATACGTAAACATTTTCCCGTGTAAGGTATTTTAAACGTTAAAACTACGGTAACATTTTCCCGTGTAAGGTATTTTAAACGTTAAAACTACGGTAACATTTTCCTGTGTACAGTATTTCAAACGTTAAAACTACGATAGCATTTTCCTGTGTACAGTATTTTAAACGTTAAAACTACAATAACATTTCCTGTGAACAGTATTTTAAACGTTAAAACTACAATAACATTTCCTGTGTACAGTATTTTAAACGTTAAAACTATGGTAACATTTTTCCTGTGTAATGTATTTTAAACGTTAAAACTACGATAACATTCTCCTGTGTACAGTATTTTAAACGTTAAAACTACGGTAACATTTTCCTGTGTAAGGTATTTTAAACGTTAAAACTACGGTTACATGTTCCTGTGTCAGTATTTTAAACGTTAAAACTACGGTAACATTTTCCTGCATTCAATATTTTAAACGTTAAAACTACGCAAGGGTTTTCCTGGAAAAATATTGAATAACATTAAAACTACGGTTACATTTTCCTGTGTAATGTATTTTAAACGTTAAAACTACAATAACATTTCTTGTGTACAGTATTTTAAACGTTAAAACTACGGTAACATTTTCCTGTGTATAATATTTTAAACGTTAAAACTACGGTAACATTTTCCTGTGTACAGTATTTTTAACGTTAAAATTACGGTAACATTTTATTTTTAACTTAATGTTTTTATGATGCTTCATTTGCAGGAATTTCACCGTTGTTCGCGATGGCCATCGCATTTGTTACAGAATGAACAATGATTTGTCCCATATAGAAACTGCTGGCCCTGATGACGGTAAATACATTTATACCGTTAGTAATGTTTAGTGTTCAAATCAAACGTGAAGTGTTCAAATAAAATATTTAGTGTTCAAATCAAATGTTTAGTGTCGAAATCAAATGTTTAGTGTCGAAATCAAATGTTTAGTGTTCATATCAAATAGTTAGTGTTCAAATCAAATATTTAGTGTTCAAATCAAATGTTTAGTGTCCAAATCAAATGTTAAGTGTTCAAATCAAATGTTCAGCGTTCAAATCAAATGTTAAGTTTCCAAATCAAATGTTAAGTGTTCAACTCAAATGTTCAGTGTTCAAATCAAATGTTAGATTTCCAAATCAAATGTTAAGAAACACGTGCTACCATAAAGCAACATGCACTCCCCAAAACAGTGGTTATTTATTTAGAAAGTAATGAGTAACATATCTATGTTGTATTGTAATTATCGAAAAACAGGATCTAAAAGTGTTTGATAGTACGAGGACCTCTGTATTGTGACGAACTTTTCTCAATTTGCTACCGAATCTTGACGTTCAAGTGGTGAAATATGGTTAAAAGATATCGGAAAGTATCATCAAATTCGAAGCAACTAAAACCCGTTAAAAGTAAAAACAAAACGTTTGTGAATATAAAGGTAATTGCAATACACTATTTACAAATTACTGAGCAAGTCAATTACATGTATAAATACCTGACGAATGCTATATTCAATACTTGCTATGAAGCTTACCGAGTGCCATGTTATCCTAAGCTCTCATCATTCATCAATCGTGCTACTCTATGCTGTGACTTTGTTCTGCCTGATTTAACAGGACTTGAACTGATCATATCTGTTGGACAATCGGAGTTCATTCCTTTTGTGACTGAATCTGCTGGAGTGCGAGTCATTATACAGGATGACGGCGCTGATATATTTTCTGGAAACGGCTTCAATCTTCCCACCGGTTTCGAAATCGACATTGGCGTTTCGGTGGTAGGTATCAATAATTAATAAAAATAATGATAATTTATAAAGGATAGTAAATGATAATAAATAGTTTATCAATATGTTTGTTTCGATTTCTAAAATCTCCGTGGCGATTATGGAGACCAAATTAGCGAAGTGATAAATATGTAAGACAAACAAGTACATATATCATACATCAAAGTATAAATTTGGACATATAAGTCATCTATTAAGTACGTAATGACACGTTACGTAAACAATGTTCGTTTGATTGTTTAAGTCTTTACCAGATGTAATATCACATAACGACAGTATACGTTTCTAATGGGGCTACTGGATTGCTATTTTATCAGGCTTCGTACCATGACGATTGTCATACCATAAATACTAATACAGGAATATTTGCCCTATACACTGTCATATTGTGACCACAGCCTAATCGAAGATTGAAGGTTGCAATTGGGAAAACAGATTAAGCTTAATGTGTTTGGTGTCAACTATAAGTACCCTTTACAGAAAATATTTCGAGGACAACTCTACAGGGCAGGGATTTAGAAAATGCATTAGTATGAGGCGACTAATGAGGGGAACACCTGCATAATTTGGAATTTGTTTCTTGCCTCTACACAAAAATGACAAATCTTAATCTTGTGTCTCTGTGCTTGACGTTCAACTTTCAGTTGAGAGCGATAAGGACTGGTTTCCATCAGATCCGTGCTTTCGCAGGGAGGTTAATACAAAATACCGACTCCAGCATTCACATATACATTACATTCATGGACGGAAGTACTTAAATGACCTAAGTTGTGAATAAGACATTAAACTGAATGAACCAACCAAACCAAACCCCTCGGGGTGGACAAGTGCCACGCGATGAACGGGAATCAATACATTGTAATCATAACGTGATCCTGACGGAAACTAATTCGGTCCTTATCTTTATCTTACCACGATAAGATTAAACTCAAATCAGCTAAAATTGATTGTTTTAAATAATACATTAATGAATCAGTAGAAATTCGCTGTTTATTTGAACTAAATATTGCGGCATTGTATTAATGTATATATACAAAGTGTGGAACACAGACGCAGTATACATACGTTTAATTTTGTCATGAACATGATCTATATGCGCATAAAAATTAAAAGGAAATCTCGAAAGCCAGAAACTCAAACCAATGGCAAGCATGTAAGAATCTTACTCCGCTATTTCTACGCTATGACACTCAAATCATCTACCAGGGATGAAAATCAACGCTTAAAACTACAACATCATTTATGATTTTAAAATAACAATGTAAGCCCCTTATCTTTATGTTTTACTTATATACAAACAATGATAACATTACAAACTTCTATGTAAATCTATAGTCTGAGACATACAGAGAGGCGGGGCCAGATCAGCGCTGTGTGGAAAACAGTCTCTGGCAAAGAAAATTGGTAAGTCAATACCTTACTATAATAATATTTATTATTTTGTAAATTATTTTTTATTTTATTGATTAATTTATTAATATCGTGTGTGTGATTATGGTGTGAATTTTACATTATAAACCTTTTTATACTTTGGTTGCGGAAGTGGAGCATTGCTTCAATTGTAAATATTAAGGCACACAGGTCAACGAAGTAGTACGATATGGTAACATCAATTAAAAAGGTTATTATTTTCATTTTTACACCCGATGAATCAAGTATAAAATGTAGATAGTGTTGATAACATAAAGTTCCAGATAATATGCACTTCTGTGTAGTCTTGATGGAGGTCCAAAGGTGAAGACAGTGGGTCGTTATTTCAAAATGAATAGTTTGAAGAGAAATTAAACGCAGACATTAAAGTTTAAATACATGTTCGCGGTAGACTCGTGCCAAATCCATCGTCTATTTTGTATTCTAATAGGCTTGTTTGATGAACTGTTCCATTGCACACGCAACAAAACACTGTCGGTGTGCACCATACCATGGCTACAGCGTGGACATCAAAGACACATGTATTACAGTGGACGGTAAGTAATAACGTTGTGGTGATAGTAGTGGTGATAGTAGTAGTAGTAGTAGTAGTAGTAGTAGTAGTAGTAGTAGTAGTAGTAGTAGTAATAATCGGAATCGTAGTAGTAGTAGTAGTAATAGTAGTAGTAGTAGTAGTAGTAGTAGTAGTAGTAGTAGTAGTAGTAGTAGTAGTAGTAGTAGTAGTAGTAGTAGTAGTAGTAGTAGTAGTAGTAGTGGTAGTAGTAGTGGTAATGAAATGTGGCATTATACAACATCACTCATGAACCTATACGTTTAACGCTTAGATATGAAATGCTTAAAAGATGAGACGGGCTCGATGCTGAAGAGTGAAACCTGTGCAGCCTGCAAGTTTCCGTGTTTGTAAGTTATCGTTTTAAATAATATACCCATACTGTTTTTTTAGCATACTCAATTATTTACTATACTTGTATATTCATCTAGCGCACTTGCTTATCTTTATACATGTATATTAATATATAAATCGTGTTTTTTTGTAGCATAAATATTGTATCCTTCATATAATTGAAAAGTTAATATGCCGATATACTCTGTATCACATGAGCAACATGAACATAATGTACTCCATAAAAGAAACTGGTAAATTATAACTGAAAAGTGTTCCAAACCTGTCCACCAAAGTCGGATTAAAAACAGTCTTATACGTGATAATCAACGTATTTTACCAAATGATTTGTTGATTATGATAGCATCATCAAATATATATAAGGATAGATAATTCTTATACTAGGTAAATAAAACCCGTTATTTGTCCGAATGTACATATCCACTCGTAATTCTTTTCTCAACATACTCTGCTGATTTCGCATATGGAATTTTAAATATTTGCATTTTAGCGAGAAATCCTACAAAACACCCATTTCGATGTCGAGATGGCCATCTGATGCTTACAGGGAAATCCTGGCAGTGGACTACAACTGGGGGGACAAAGTTGATAAGATCAGGTAATATTAGAACTAGACGAAAGCAACGAATAGTTTATTTGTAAATTTAACCTCCACTATTAAATAACTAACACATAGATTAACGAGTTGATAGTTACACTGTAAATGAGCATTTCCAAAATACTACGTGCGGTGTAAATCGGTAATTTTCAATCGGATTGTTTGATTTATATTTTCAGGACGGATTTCATGCGGCTTCGGGTGTATTTCTCAACAATGACAAAAGAAATTATCAAGGAAGAACTTTCTTACACGGTAAGGCATTTAATGATTTTATGGCTCTTTGTTATTAAAAGTGATTGTGCTACGTAAGCTCTTTATTTCGATGTAACTTCCCCGGTTCTTATTTCTCAGACGTGCTATTACTTTGACTTGACCTAAGTTTACGTGGCGGGCTGTGTCGTCGATGAACCAGAGGTCGCTACCCTTCCTGAATACTCGGTCTTCTTCTCCGAGTACTTTTTTCTAAAGTCTCCGTTTAAATCTTCCTTAGTACAATTTGCCCTAGTTTAATGGATTTAGAGTTCAAATTACTTAAGTAATCTTTTGATTTTTTTTTATTAATAATGTAAATGTTACAAAATTACTAGCACCGAAGTCATCTTATACAATATATTCTATTATCATGTTATCAAACATATCAACCTTCATATCGCAAAAGGAAATAGAATATGTCTCAATCAAATCATGATGACTACAATTAAACCTGTCAGTAATGATCATCAACACATTCTATTAATATAAAAGTAAACATTGACTGATAAACTAGTCACTTTTACCACTGACGGGCTACATTACCCGTTAATGACACAGATATAAGGCGAACATAAATAAAAACAAAAACAAAAAAAAAGCGCAGTGCCTATAAAATGTTTTTGCATAGCAGAATAAGGGCTGAACATCGCCTATGTTGTCATGCTTAAATGGTTTTTCTATGTGTCAATGTAGTACACATGTTAGTATGTATGTGATAGTAGTAGTAATAGTAGTCGTAGTAAGCAGTGGTAGTAATAGTAGTAGTAGTAGTAGTAGTAGTAGTAGTAGTAGTAGTAGTAGTAGTAATGGTAGTAGTAGTAGTAGTAGTGGTAGTAGTAGTAGTAGTAGTAGTAGTAGTAGTAGTAGTAGTAGTAGTAGTAGCAGTAGCAGTAGTAGTGGTAGTAGTAGTAGTAGTAGTAGTAGTAGTAGTAGTAGTAGTAGTAGTAGTAGTGGTAGTAGTAGTAATGGTAGTAGTAGTCGTAGTAGTAGTAATGGTAGTAGTAGTAATGGTAGTAGTAGTAGTAGTCGTAGTAAGCAGTAGTAGTTGCATAGTCATTGCAATGCCGCACATTCACAGATAGCGCTTGATACAGAGAATTGATGTTCTTTACTTGCTAACCAGATGTGGTAACATTAATTTTGGTTTATAAGGAATTAATTTTGATTATATCATGACACATATATCAATTACAAATGATCAAATGTATATCCTATTCTTGTCTATTAGTCAGAGAACTTCGTCAGCGACATTGGAGGGCAGCTTGGCTTGTGGGCAGGTCTGTCTGTACTGAGTCTTGCCGAGGTGGTTGAGATTCTTGTTCTTTGTGTAACTCATTGTTGCAAGAGGAAAAGCAGGACCAATCACTCAGATATACCTCAAAACATATCGGTCTCGGAGGAATCCTAAAAGGTCAACTAGAACGTTTTTGACTGGTCGGAAGTAGGGAAGATTTTGGACATCTCAACTGACATGTTTTCAACTTTTATCGTGTTTTGCGCACACCTTGTTACCGATATGTCGCTCATAGTACAGGAAGATATTATCAAACAACATCTATAACTTCATTTCTTATTTTAAGGAAAAAATCTGATGAGGATTAAAGGGATAAAACACATACATTTTGAACGAAATCATTAAGGAGTGGGATTAGTCTTACTAAAGCGTTATACTGTGAAACATGGAACGTTCGCTATGTATAAATATTCGTTGTTTTGAAGGTTATTGTAGAAAATAAAAACAACAAATTTAGTTTATGTATTTTATTTGTTTCTGTTCGTATTGGGTATCCACGAAAGTTTGTACAACGAAACAATCTAAATGGCTTCAAACCACGAAAGTTTGTACCACAAAATGATCTAAAACCACAAACATTTCATTTTATACAATACTACGTGATTGCCATTTGTAGTCTTAAGTGTGTGTGAGGGTATAGGACGCTAGTTGTAAACGTTTCCTGCAGGTTATGGGTCCTGAAGTCAAACGGTTGTTATATAATGCTAATATTTTTATTAGCAATACACTCAGAGCACTGATGTTTTCATTGTCTGTTCTGTGACTACACCACTTTGGAGTTACACGAAGACATATCTATCCTTACTGAAACCTAATTGTTGCACATTGCACACACAACGTATTTTTGTAATCTAGTTTACACGGCTAAAACTGGAATGTTCTCAGTTGAGTACCGGTTAAGAAACAACAACCGTATCTTTGTCATCAGGAAATGTGTTATGCATAAATGCAAAAGTGACACGCCCAACGATAATGTGATGGTATCTTTATTAACTTATTAAATATTGGTACATAATGTGTGTCCTAATGCATTTAAAACAGAAGTTATTTCATACTTCACGTAACAGTTTTTATCTTCGGTGATGCGAGTATATGTATTACTCTAAGTGAAAACTCAAATGAATCTTTGAATCTTTAATAAAAGCTATCTTACACAACATAACACGCCAACAGATCAAAATCCCAAGGTTTGATTACAAACACGTTACTTTGTAAACTGAAGTATCAATATTGATTAGGTATTCCAAGTTATATTACACTAATGCCCCAATACAAGATAGTCTGGTTTTATTGTAAATGTCATGTCAGATCATAAGGCTTTACGATTTTAAAATGGCATGTTTCAAGAAAAAAACGAAGGCTGATATAAGATACAATAAACGCACATTTTAATAGGTGAATGACATGTTTACCCTTATGTTTATCCACGACTACCGATTTTCTCCTTGTTTTTGAAACTCCGATTTATATATCTTTGTTGTTTCAAGATATTTTAATGCCTTTTCTGCAGGTAATAAATTTCGTCAGTGACATTGGTGGCCAACTCGGCCTCTGGATTGGAGTCTCAATTTTGAGCCTTTTGGAAGTCTTGGAACTAGTGTGTCTTCTGATAATGAACATTTGCCAGCAGAGCAAACTCGGAGTCTTACACAGGGAGGCAACTTCTTCAAAACTGGAGAAAGACGGCCAACATCAACCAGAAATGATGCAAGTCCAAGACTTGACCATATAAGATAAATATGCTATTTCTTTGTTATATTTATCATGACTTTTTTTCTATTTCTCTAAAGAGATTTCTATTTGAGTATACCAGAACTGTCTTGAAAGCCTCCCTTGGAAAGATAGTGAAGAACCGTTGCAAGAGACCGGTTGCAACTTCTGAATGACTAGTTCTGAACTGCAGGGACAGTAATTCATAAACATGTTGTATGTTCATGCTTAACATGAGATGACACTGATGTATTATAGTGTACTGATTTATGGGAGAAAATGTTTTCTATCCGATGAACTATTTGTTTATACAGGAGTTTGTGAGCTTTTACCCTATGGGTAATATTAATGACATGTATATACTAGCATATGTTATATTTTACCGTATTGTTAATATCGATGATGAAATATGTATTTTAGCTAGAGTATCAATATATAAAGTCAACCATTTCGTTTGAAATATCTTTCCATGAGGGAAATATTTATGCATTTTCATATATATTGAGTGACATTTATCAACAGAAGATACTCGAATATGTTATCGAAAGTCCTGTAGTCACGAGTGAAGTATATATCGACAATATTGAAGGTGATAATGCATCATTTATATTTATTAATTGAATACTTTATGATTAATGAATGTCTCTAAAAACGAGTATAGATATACTATATAGTCTGATTAGACAGCAATATCAGAGCGGGTAGCATGTCAGACAACTGACTGAGTGATTGTAGGCTCGAACCACGCCACATCGGTTCTCTCTTTTTATATTATTGACTACACTGACGTAATACCATTTGGAAGAAAACTGAGATGACGATGAACGTAACGAGTAAATGTTTTCCAGGTTGGGATAATGGGGTTCACACTATAAAGGACAAAGAGATAAACATATCTATAATTGGTATTTGTAACATTAGTTTCTTTGTCGTATTCACATTCATGTTACTGACAAGCAAATCCCAATGTCTGCTATGGAGAGTGTTATTAAAATACCTACGACAATAGGCATAACGTGTTCGTCCTCCTCTACGTGGTCATCAGACTAAACAAACCATAACCTCTACGTAAACCTAATATATGTTTTGATTTAATACCTTGATGTTTTGTATCATACTGTTTTAAGGCAAACTAGTGTATTATGTGTTAAATTGTAAACCAAGGATCCCCGTAACACAGAGAAAACCTGTCACATTGGAAAATGTTCTTCCCTGTATCGCTATAGCTTAGTCAATAATTTCTGATAAGACACCATATCTCGCGAGTCTTTTACGAAGACAATAAGAAGGAGGAAGTAGATCACATGTGTTCAACGACAGTTTTCTGAGCATGAAGATTTAGCGGGACTAAACCGGGATTTTAACCCCAAAACTGAGATTGAAATATTATCGCTCTAACCGACTAAGCTACATGTCAACCTACAAGTAAACGGAAGTGTGTTGGCCAAACTGCGGAACAGCTATATCAAAAACAATATAAAGGGTAGGTTAATGTTTATTCAAAGACCCTGAGTGTAGTCGAAAGGGGATCATTAAACCTAGTTTTCTATTTCATATTCTCATTAGGTTAGGTTTTAATATATGTAACTGTTAAATAAATGTTTTACGTTTAATTGTGTCAGCATTCTTTTTTATTTATTTTTTATTTTTCAAATTATCTTTTTTTTCGGATTGATATCATGCATGTATCGTTTTTATTCTACTATTTTACTTTGTTCGTATATCTATTTTTGATACATCAAGAACTATCTTCCTCTTTCTCCCACCACCATTGTAGGTTTCCTCTATTCCGACTCATTCGATAAACTAGCTTTGTGTTGGTAAACAATTTTAGTAATCTACTAGTGTGTAACACCCCGGAGGTTATTTCATTGGAAGATCTCATAATTATAACAATACTTTGTGACGGCTTGTTCTACTGTGTCGTCATTGCTCATTATTGTGCGACATTATTATTATTCTATAAATAAATTTCTATCTACGGATCCATTCAAGGTACTTAAACGTAGAAATGAACTTGTTAATCATCAACTTTTCGTCGATTGTATTGCTTGATCGAAACGATCTTCATAAGACAACTTACACGTGATTTTTGACAATGGCGTCTTGGTTCTTCTGTGTGTAATGAAAATAGGATGCATCAGACTCTAAACGTTTGCCTCCAGTATTCATAGACACGTTTATAATGCATTATAAATATTATTTTTATCGTATTCTTTTTAAAACAAGCTAACATTATCATCGGTCGAATTGTCTTCTAGTTACAAAAGTGTCCAATTCGACGTTGGCGACATGAATATATTTTTATATGAGATGCACTTGCTCTTATTTATGACTAAGTTATAAGAGTTTTTTTTAATACCAATTGATTAATTTTCCGACTTAACCGAATTCTCGGTCTTAGTTGCCAAATACCGAAAAAAACTCGTTTCTCATAATTTGATTAATATATATGAATGCCATATCTTAAATCATGATATTCTTATCATTTTGTTTAAAAAACATTTACACAGCTGAGAAATATCCCGATTACGAAATTCCGCAAAGTTACACACGCTGTCATATCGCCCACGTGTTAGGACGTCGATGTCGAAAATACTTCGAGTACCATTCTTGTTCCATAGTTACACTGAAAGAGTTAGTATATAAGTTTAACTAACCGAATATGATTTCTCTCAAATTCTAAATAATATCGATGAGATATTTTGTTTTATTGATGACGAATGCTACATTTATTTATGACAAATATAGAAACAAGAAAATATGGATGAATTCTCATATAGGGGAGGGAACTCCCGTTCGGTAGGAATTTACCTACCATGTCAGTCAAAACACGAAATTTCAGAAGTACAACATTTATTCACAAAATCTTTTTTTCGACATTTCAAAAAAGATATACACATAAAAATATAAACACGATATTAAAATTTGAAAACTCCACAAATAACATAGAAAGTCCAATACCCTCTCGAAATCAATGAATGGGTAAGATAAAGTTGTGTGTAATGACGCGCACAACTTATACCATCTTATTATTGTCATAATGCTTTATATAGTTCTGATTGGATGGTTCCTCCCCAGGTCTCCAGACTGCATCTCTTAAGTTCTGAGAAATTATATCTGCAGGCATCCTACACTTCTATCACTAAGAATACCTTCTTTCAGAGATTTCGGGGTTCTATGTGATGTATAGTTGTCTATGTTCCATACGTACAGTGATCAAACATCACAGACACCATTTGGAATCAACTAACATAGACACATATTCCGTCTTTGCGTATTGCAGAGTTATCTTCTCTTGTGAGCAGGTATTGATTGCTACGTCTTTGGCTTGTGTGAGAAAATTGCGTCGATTTCTCAAACATTGATGACGTTACTCTCACAAACAAATGACGTAACAATCAATACCTGCTCACAAGAGAAGATAACTCTGCAATACGCAAAGACGGAATATATAAGAGAAATTCAGTGAAGATCTCGTGTACATACGTGTCGGGCTAATAAAGTGTAACATTGTGTTACATTCGTTCCATTTCAACGTCCCTCTGCTTTTTATCCGGATCCTTCTCCTTTATACGATTTCGCCTCACACACGCGTTGATAAATAGACAAAAGAGTTCTATGATTTCTATGAGACTGAGCACTGAGAAGCCCGCCCACAGTCCTAACTGTCCTCCTATGTCACTCAGGAAATTCTCCTCCTAAACAACAAAATTTTGTATTTGAGAAAGTATCACATGTTACAGCAGTAAGCAACAACTGTATACAACTGCTTTCGGTAGAAAGAATTCGCGGAATAAGTTCATCATAAAGAACATTTCTATGGAATTAAATTCAAAAGACTTATCAAAACAGCCACTGATGCTCTGTAAATGGATTGAAACATTGTTAATAACTCAAAATAATTCATTTTTATTCTGATGATATAAAAGAACAGTATTCTTTTTCTAAACCAAACATCACTGGGCTTATAATCAAATAGAAATAGACAGGCTTACGAATCAGACATATATTACACAAAGGTGTATGAAACGGGATGTAGTGTATAATACATTATATATGCTCAAAGCTCAAGTTGGATGCTATAAAATAATTTAAGCTTACAATGCAGATGTAAGTATACTAACTGTGTAAGCAACCTCCTCTTCAACAACTTCTTTTGTCAACGAGTGCAGATATACCCTCACATTCAGTATGTCACTACTGTAACGGATGATAGAAAAAAACATTAAACTAAAAGGTGCGATACAAATAATCAATTACCTGTAATTCGGGTTATCTCAGTTTCGGGATAAGATTCTGTTACATCCCAAACTCTGTTTACGCCTTGGTTGATATTATGTTACATGATCTTAGCCATCGAATGAGATAACCCCCTCTCGCTCACTTTCAGGTAATATATTTTATCAATCTCTGTGTCAAGACATTCCTTTATATAGAATCTTTCAACCTGAAATAAAAATCATTCAACAAGCATGGATTATTTTTTGCCTGCACAATACAAACATAATCAAAGAACACATACATACCTGATTTTGTGATAGTCCTTTTTGCTCCTTTTATCTAATGCAGTTACAATAGGTTTGAAATTCCCAGACGGCCAGCGTGTCATAGACATTATTGGAATGTATCGTGTCTCCCTAGTAAGACAAATAAAAGCTTTTTTACGGTTCTGTGCAACACATATGCATATTTCCGACTATTTATAATTTCTCAATAACCAAATTTTATAAACACGCGTTGTTGTTCCAGGAAATCACACACGCACAAAACAACAACAAACCAAAATATTGAAAGTATTTTCGTGCTGGCAAATCGATATATTTTTTGTTTGTTCAAATTTGGTCTTAAATAGAGTGTCTTGATTTTTCCTGAAACAATATGGTATATTCGAAGAAAGAAAACATTTGATTAATTTTGTCAGACAAATGAAGAGTTATTATAAAATAGTTGTCCGACGGGAAATACGAATAGACGATAACATGTATGAATTAGAACATTTTTTTTATATATATATTTTTATGAATTTTTCAAATACCTTGCAAGCGGTTAACCAAATGGGAAACATAGACTCGTTTTACTAGTATCATATCAAAATGGAAACTGTGAGATTCTCTATTCTTTATTAATAGTTTTTTCATGTGAACTTCAAAACCACTACATATGTAGTTAAAACACATATTTCATAAACCATAACAAACTATTCAAATAGTATGGCTATCAATTTTGAACTTACACGCATGGGACCTGGCACTGACTGGAACAATAATCTTGAAAAATGAATTTTCTTATTTCTCTTTGCAGACACTCTAAATCTGTAATATATAATTTCAAATTATTTAACCAGTATAGAATACTGCTCATTATAAAGAAATATGTAGCTAAAATATATATAAATACACTTTAGATGATATCTGACACACGACATAAGGTGGGAAAATATAGACAGCTGTCGAATATATTTCTATAATTCTGACTTGAAAACAAAGTATCCTACCGAATTTCATAAGCAAAAAGTCTTTTACAATTGAAGTCATTGTAATGGTTTGCACCTTTGATAAAGCAAAAGTATACATAATTGATATCTAATTTGTTAGTATTAAAATATTATTTTGTATTACATAACTCATGAATTACCTTGCAAACATAACTTTGTACTTTTACTCTGGGATCCTGGCATCATACTAACTATATGAAATAACTCCTGCTTGTGAAAATGTACAAACAGTCTTATTAAATTCAAAACTTGGTGTGACTTTTGCAATAAACTAAACACGTATTTCCTGGAAGTGGCTTAACTTTAATTCATAAGTGGATGACAAATATGTGAAATATGAACTGTGTATGGCCTCTATCATCTTAGGAAATAATGCTATTTCTATCAAATATGTATGTTTTAAGGGTCTTTTTCATGGTAAAACCGAAAAAGTGTTATACTATTTAAATTAAATAAAACCAGTTTTGAAACCTTTGTTTATTACTTTTCCTTAACAAAAGGGAAACTTCAAAACATCATTATTATTCAGTCTACTTAGGAGGAATAGCTTCCGCTATATTTTTCTATACTGTCAATGTCTAAAATATGTAAATATTATGTTTGTCACTGGATGTTGCTGTAGGAAGAGGACTTCAGAAGACAATGTCTGATGTCCAATCATGTTGACTACTCTTTTTTTGTCAATAAAACATGTTGAAATATGACGTCATGGTACTTTTTCCAGGTCCATGACATAATATTTACACGAAACTTCTCCTTTCTCTGCCTTTATATTAAAGCTACTTTTGAAAACAAAGTTATGTTAATTGTATGAGTGCAAGTAGCAGAAACATTTAATATTACATAAATAGTATTGAAGCAATAAAAAACAATATTATTGCATAAAAATCAAATGTATTAATCAAAAACACTCAGAAAACAACCTTCAACGTCGCATATTCTGTCAACACCAGCAAATCCTCTTGAAGTTGATCGGTGATTACACTCGCATAACAACGCCAAACTTTTCGCCTGACAAAGCTGGACACATTCCTAACCAAATTATGAATGAAGTAATAATTAATAAAACAAAGGAATCACACAGACCTTACTCATAGATATGGCATTTAGATCATTTCTGGTGAAAATGAATTTACAGTTAAGACATGTGTTATCTCAATATGTCTCTGTAATTCCTATCAAAATTCTATAACCTTATCATGTGACAGAGTACCTGTTCCAGAAAGTGTAGTTTTATGTCTCTATCTTAACAGCTAATCCAAAGTATACGTCAATAGACAGGATTATTTTTGTTTCAAAAATTTATCATGGGATATTGATTTATACTTATATATTAATATATCAATATCAAAATTACAAAGCGTAATATTTTGATAAGTACTGTGTTTACGATACGTAGTTATCACTTTCTACGCGAGTGCATCATGTTGTAGAACTTCAGTTCGACATACGCCAGTGCATATGAAACTTTGTATTTATAATTAGGTACGTAAAAAACACGCAGGAAGGACATTTTTGCACACGTATGTTGTCCTGGCGCCGACCTCAAGATCACTGGCACCAAATCGCCTTGCCGAGCAAGTATGACAATTACACTGTCACGGTTTTTTTTTTATAAACAAGTTAATATGCTGCAATGATCAACAACACACCAATCACGACATGTTGATCATAGTGAAAAATCATCCATCGATAATACCTTGATAACAATGTATATAGATATAAACTTGGATGCGAATTGTATAAATGTCATATATTCATATATTAGAAACTGAACAATTACAATTGTTAGTATATGTGATGTATTAACACAAATAGCAGGTAGGATATATGGGATACATGTGTTAACCCTTAATAATGTAAGACATATGATATGTAGGATACATGTGATATACATGTTCACAGTAAACAACTGTTAAACAAATCAAATTATGAGGATTATACATGTAGCACTAAAAGTATGTAATTCTTGTAAAAAACCATAAAATTTGTTTTCATAAACAAGTGCAATTTGTGTGACCCTTTTTCCCAATTTTCAAAGAGCAGATGACTAGATGTCTTCCAATCGTAAGAGTCGGATCCCTTTTAAACAGGTATGAGCACTTATGAACTAATCCCTTTTCCAATGAGTATAATAACGAAAGTGCAGATAAAGGAATTCATCAACTTTTCGACGCAACTTCCCCTTTATTACATCAACTTGGAAAAATTACAAAGACCAAACATATTATAAAGAGATAGGCAGCCAAAATGAAATATATGTTTATATCATCAAATATAAATAAGAGAACACCAGTTATTACGTATAACACGCTAATGTTACCCCATACCCCTGCAGCCGGGTATAGTAGTTATACTGAAAAATTCTTCTTTAGATCGTCAAATTGTGTACTTTATCGAATAAATATATACAACGATGTGAATATATTTCATTGTGATGAATTAGCGATACTATTGCCCTGAAATGTAAGGGATTCTAGAACAAGCGAAGTCCCTGCGAGGAAACAGTAGTTTACTTCACAATGGTCTAGTAGAAAGTACGTTTGCTTTGACGTATAACGTAAATATTTTGGTAAACATCGGTATGTTACATTTTCTTACTTAAGGATGTACACCTCTGAGAAGTCAAAAAATTCCTGTATTAAACTTTTTTTCTTATATTAATTTTTGGAAAAAGGAGATGACGGCATAGTAGAAAATGCAAAAAAATAAATATGTCCGTGTGTTCGTTTTTGTGCTATGATCGGTCAAAGATACCAATTTAACACAATAGGTGATTTTAGGTGAATTTTCGGGTTTTGACCATTTGCAGAACACATTCATACAATTTCTTCCAAGTGTGTTATCAGATATGTATGAATGTTTGTAGAATTGATTAAAATATTATTTTCATTTAAATTATGGAAATAAAATTTCGTAATCTTATTCATTTTACTCAGAAATGCGATTTTAGTTACCCCTACCCCTTATTTCTAAATGAAAAAATGCACGTTTTTTCACCATTTTTTTGCAGATTAAACACTTGATATAAAAAAATCCTGTATTAACTTTTTTTAGTATTCAATGCATCAAAAGAAAATGTGTTTCTCTTTCTAAAACAGCCACAAAAATGGGGGGTCGGTGTGCTTCTTTTTTTGTCCCATTATTATTTGTGTTATTTTTCACCTTTTTCGGGGTCAAAAATCAAAAGTGCTTCAGTTACCCTAATATGTAAAAAAAATTACCAATAATATATAACTTTCCACTGTTTGGCATATTATTTAAATCATATTGAACATTATAAAGTTGTACAGCAAAATTGAACCTGCTACATTTAAAAATGGTGACAAAATGACAATTTAAGTGATCAATCTAGTGTCAAAAAAAGTGAATTTTTGCCCTTTGTGAAGCGCAAGATATTCACATAAATATACCTTTTCAAAATGGCCGCCAAATTGGTCTTTTTTTTCAAATTCTTGTAAAAAATGTTCTACACACAACAGACATCTAGTTTTTTGACATGTTTTTCAGATGTGTGTTTGCTATTAAACCTATCATAATTTGTTAAATATTGCAAAAACCCGTTACACCAGATCAAAACGAGACTTGAACGTGACTGAAACCTCAGAAGAGTACATCCTTAAGGAGGAGTGTATTGGGTTAATATCTGTATGTTAGTGACTTAATCACGATGGTGGTATGATAATTAACACTATGTGATTATCACACTATAGCTATGATAAAACTCACCAGTGAGGAGGAGAGTGTGTTGTAAATGTCACAATCATCGGTTCCCTCGTATCGGCGTCGCTCAGTCTAAACAGGGCAGATAATTATTAGGTTATTATTGGTATATTATATTCCTTATTCCATGTAGAATGTTGAAGTACATATCATATCTATAACTTAATGATTGACCAGATCTAAATTTATCAAGTAAAAAATTAACATTAAACACGTTTGTTAAATAATGTACAACGATTTGATTTCATTAATTTAAGCTTCTATTTAAATATTTTGAAAAAGAAATCGCATGGAAATTACAAAAAAAGGAATATTTGTTAGATATGTAAAGAAACTTAGTATGCTAAATATAAGCCGATATATTTCTAGAAAGTTACAACCAAAGCAATTGAGATTGCTGTTATTCGATGTAATATGAATTGTAAATCAAGAAATGTTATATATGCTGTTATTTGTAAGAGATGCTCTGAACTTTACATAGGTCAAACTTGAAATGAACTACGTCAAAGAATGGCAGTCTATCGTCAACAAACTAAAACTGATAGTTAACGAAATTTATTAGTTAACAAACATTTTCTTCAGTGTTTAAACGATCAGTTTTAAGTTTTACTAATTAACCAAATGAACACATCAGATACTATTGCAAGAGAGTTAAAAGATAACATGTTTATTAATATTCTAAAACCGGGCCTGAACGTGGGAAATTTCTAGCACCTCTAATAAGTTTAAATTTACAATTTCCATATGTTTAATATGTTCTGACGAAGTAAGTATTGTGCTTTGAGATTCATTTTTACTATCAGTTGTTTTTAACTTTTATTATTGAACAATGAATACATTTGAGCATTTGTAATATGCTCCGTTTCTTTTTCCATATATTTCATTGACGCATTTTATGCAAGTACACTCATGTAATCTTTTTAAGACGTCGCAATTTCTAGACGTCCGCATGATGTGTTTTGTTTACGACGTCATTATTTTTGACGTGTTAAGTATATGTTCTCCATTTATGACGATACAAATACATTTAAAGCCCAAAGATGGGCGAATGCGCTAGCTGATTATAGTTTTCGTGTTTTGTTTTATTTATGTACACGTATATTAGTATGGGGTAAATTTACCGTCGAAAGTCCTACGTTGACCGAAAATCCCGTTGGAACAGATATACCATAATTGACCAGGTCGGGAGGATGTCCTTGGCCAGTTATGGCCATTCGGACACCTACGGACTCTGAAATGAAGGGAACATACTCGACCTGTCGCACGTTCAGTGTCAGCTCCAATCCTTCAAAACAAGACAGAAAGCAAGAAATAGAATAAAAGGATAAAACAGCATTGGTACTCTGAAAACTGGAGGGAAATTAAGTGTTCAGAACCACATGTCGCAGGTCAGTGTCTTTTAAATATTTCAAATCACAAAATGTATATACCAACCATACACAACTTTATAATGATGATATAATATATATAGGTATATAACTTATTATAGCACTTATATAGCACAATAGTTCTATACCCAGTTGGATCAAGGTTTATTTATCGCTTTATCGTTTTGTCACGTTTATTAGCTCTATGGTTTGAATTCCCACCATTTTTGTTGATTACCCTAAATACCCTAATTACCACAACTCAAAGAGAAACATACATATGTGATTGAATTCAAAATGATTACCTTAGAACAGACGTTTAAAATGTGAATCGGTCTACATTCATCATGAACGTTTTATTAAATCATCGTAGCTACGAGTATCGGTGAAAACAAAAGATGGTTTAATCAATGCATTTGCATTAAAAATTATAAGAATGACAAATTTACCGTATCTTTCTGAAATGATAAATCAAGCAATGCAAGGAGGATAATATTAATCTTAATTGTATCCAAAATTAGATTTAAGTTCAAGACAAAACGTGGCATTTATGGACTCAAACACAGAAACTCATATATCAGAAGGGCTCTAACCCAGAATATCATATATCAGAAGGGCTCTTACCCAGAATATCATATAGCAGAAGGGCTCTTACCCAGAATATCATATATCAGAAGGGCTCTAACCCAGAATATCATATATCAGAATCAGCAGGACTCTCACCCAGAATATCATATATCAGAAGGGCTCTAACCCAGAATATAATATATCAGAAGGGCTCTAACCCAGAATATTATATATCAATGTCGTCTTCTTAAAACTTATGCAATCAGTGATAGTGTGAAACAACTATTTAGAGTCAGTATGATGAAAGTCCTTACTCTAAAAAAGGTAGAGTGTGAATTATTTCGTAAGGTTGACCTACCAATCGCCTCCTCCAGTAAATGGAGAAACACATACTAGTTTACTAGAGGTGTTTATGTGATGTTTAAAATGTACATTCGTTATCACTTACCGAAGCTTGGCCCAGCGATTTCGGCTATCATGTTCGAAGTGTTTAGCATGAAGCAGATGCCAAATCGGTCGTCTCGAAACAAGGTAAAATTTCTGAAGCAATTTAGATAATAAAACACATGAAGGACAGTTCAGGAACGACATAGAATTTGATAAAAACTTGATTTACATTACTTTTCTAACTCAGATTATAGCATCGATGAAAGTACTTACATAAAATCTGCATACCTGATTTACACATGTGTAATCTTTTATGATTCGTATGTACTTTATACTCGTCGTTTGTTTGATAACAAGAATTGTATGAAATTATAATAATTCAATAGTATGGGTATTTCCCTAGTACAGTTAAAATTAAAGTATTTCGAAACCATTGACCTCCGGTTTCCCGAAAACAGAAACATTTCTGTTACGTTATTACAACTGCTATTCTAAGATTAGAGAGAACATAGCTACTGAATGTAAGGTGCACGAATAGTGAAAGACCACCTACTTGTGGACACTTTATTGTTCGGGGGGCTGACCCCAGGGCTCCTCAACCCTGGCAGCCTCCAACAACCACTGAATATTCGCATATGCATATGTCAAAGATCTATGAAAATGAGAATATCAAAATGCTGAGAGATTAAAATTTGTATAAAAAAAAAACAGATTAGAGAGAATCTTGATTTACATCTACATTAGAACGTTCGTCTTGAGTTCGTCCTCTAACTGAGGCATGAGATTCCTTATGTTATTTTTTTCTATTCTAATGTTCTTTGATCCTTTATCTTATTGGTTATAATATAAAACTGTTGATCATGTGGAAAAAGATATGTATCGCTACTCACCTTTCGGAACATGGTTCACCATGAAATTTACAGTCTATCACAAGGTCATCAAAGGCAGACGTCATATTCAATATTTGGTCATCAGAGAGATCCATCATTCGCAGAGAAAACAAACTCCTCATCGATTCATGTGGGTCTTTAAAACGATCTACAATATTAATTATGGAATACGTGGATTTGCTTTATCATTTTTGTTGAGATATACCAGACAAACTACGTCTTATTACTAAGGTTCCGGTGGATGTTTTACATTCGACATACTAAGTTTATCATTGAGAGTATCATCTAGGAATAGGAGAAAACATGAGCAAATTTTACACGACAACAGTAATTAATATGATGTAATTCAACAGTATATTTCCATATTACACTTGATCCTTACAAACGCACGTGTGTAGGATACGGATTACTTTACCTTTGTGTATGGGGCAATCAAGTTATGCCAACAAGGAAGACGATATGAGGTTGTCACACTGTCTATACTGTTGCACTTCCTTGTCCCTGATATATATATATTGATTTCCCCAATGACACACAAGGAGAGAATGGTAATGGCATTGCAATGGACCAATGCGTTCCACGAATATACAATTATATAAGTTATGACAAAAATGTTAACTCACTTATGTCCAAGGAAGAGGTATAGTTGTAATTTGGTATCTGTAAAAAACAGATATTTTTTAATTGAAATACAACTCTATGGAATCATAAGACGTGCTAATAAACACCATTTCTATAATTCTTTGCATACCTTACATTTACGTTATATTCATCAATTAAAAATATATATACTCATATTTGTAATAATTGACTTAAGTTCTACAGCAAACATATACACAACGCCACAAGGATAAAAAAAATTGGAACATGTTCACCTAACCAAATGGCTCTAGGAACAAAGTAAGTAGCAATATAAAAGCAACAATTAAAGACCAGAGGAGGAACAAGGAGCTCCAGGTGACTGTCGAAATGTCACTGTGTCTAGTTGGGAATTCTGTTTAAAAACCCTCACTACTATCCACATCACGTACCTCACTATAGGCCGGATTCTGAAACTGGGTCAGATTTATTTCCCAAAACTCCGATAGTTCTTCGATAATTTGAAACACTGGTGGCCATTTCTTTACCTCCGAGTAAAGGAGTGGATTTAGGTCACAGAATGTAACGGCAGGGAAAACTTGGTTTTCGTGAACTATCTGTATTTTGGTGTTCAGAGGTATTCTGAAAATACATGAGATAAAACAAATCAGGATTGGAAAGTGCATTCATGAGGAATATTTTGTCAATTTAGGCAGGATCACCGAGTTAATGTATACCGCCATAGATTTTGTCTTTAAAGATGTGCAAGTTAAAAAGCTTTCAATTGAGATTAAAAAAAAAGTTTGTTTTTTTCTGGGTTTTTTTCCAAGAAGTTATCCTTAGATACGACAAACGGGAAGAGATTGTCACTTTGGCAGATCTAAACACCAGAAAAATAATAAAAAAAATCTTTATTTTTTTATCTCAATTGAAAGATTTTGTATCTTGCACTGCCCACGAAGCTTAAAATATAAAATCCAGACGCAGTTTCACATAGTTCATCTTGTTTCTTAATGTTTAATTGTGTCACACCGATGGAAATCATAACCAACCAATAGACATTTGTTTTAGATCGTATACACCACACTGTGAGTGGTTTTTACATCTTTCAACCAAACATGCTGCTAGTCTCTACGTCTAATAGAATGATAGAAATGTAGCAAGTATTGTATAAGCTATTTCATATGTATTGCAATTCGCCTTCTCGAAAATTCGATAGAAATGACAAACCCTCCCTCCTTTTATGTCTTGTGTTTAATTCAATACTAAAGTATGATAGGATTACAGTACACAAAAGTCACACGGAAAAGGCTATCCAAGTCAAAGAGTATATGCCTAGAACAAATAATTTCAAAAAAGCCATATTTGAAAGTATAAAGTTACACTCGTCGAAGCAAATATTGCAGAAAAAAATATAGAGGTATTGATCGAGTAGGCGTATACATATGTTTTAAAACCCTGGCCACGAGCGATGTGTGTAGGCAACTGTAGCATGGAATTTCGTCGTACTCATGGATTACATGCGCACACCGACTTACAATATACACAATGACACATACAAGTTAAATGATGTGTTGTCTGATGTTGAAACATCGTCTTTAACTGTTTATTGGAGTATATGATGCATGTTATACTCTTCTATATCTATACGTTTATTTAATAATAACCAACGTAACCTTATATCCCAAAGAGAAAGAAAATGGTAACAATTAAAGAAAGAAATATTTAAGTTCACTTACCTCCTGAACTGTGCTGCGAGTTTGGTTATTTGATAAGTGCATGCACTGAAGGAGGTCAGACAGACGACAAACCAGAAGATTTTCTGTATCCAGTAACGCGCCTCGGAGAGTCGACCTAGGCCGTGGATACTGGTATAGCTCATGAAGTTTCGGAAAGTTTCACGTATTATTCCTGGAACCATTTTGAAAACTACCCGTTATTTCGCATACGTTTGTATAAGGGCAAACAGACTTTCGGTATATACTCCTGACAATTTTGAACAGGGCGTATCTTTGTTGCTATGTAATTTGTGATGGCCCACTATTTGACTATTTAGAATTATTTCACTAAAGTCTGATTCAGAGAACATAGAACATGATATCAGAAACGTAGTTTCAAGTCTACCCTTCAATATATTAAACAAAATTCCTAGTTTCTTCGTGTAGTCCAGATTCAGTTACCATATAAAAGTATTAAAAAAAATGTAACTCCTGCCCTTAGACTAACACATTGTGGACATTATACAGATACTGTAGTTAACGGGAATATGTGATTAGATACAGACAGAAATGTGACCAAACATTATCCGAATTATTTACAGAATATAGCAATACACTTTATTGTTATGTATCATATGGTCTGTGTCCATTCAACGTTATCTCCAATATTGCAATGATGATCTCTTTGTTGTTGCGTGAAATAGACTGATTATTCATAGTAATTCCCATCCCTCAAAGCACCATTCAATATTTGCATATTTGAGATAAATACGATACATGCGTCATTTAGTTTTTGATTGCAAGGAACATTTAGTGTAGGTATTCAAACCACTCCTATTCCACAAGGAATACATGAAATATAAAACCGGTTTTAATTGGGGCAATATGAATTCCACCACCATTATAGGAGGTAGCTATGGGGGATTAATATGACACAAACTTATTATAATGGGTATGTGAATAATTGAAATCATCAAATGTTCCTATGGTGGGTGGGTTTTGATATATTCTACATCTAATTTTGTTTTCTTGTAACAGAAAAGAATATTCACAACTAACAAATAAGCACAAAGCATCGATATATATTAAATCAACTTAGACCGCCCAAAAATTCTTCTATAATTATCATTATTTATTGAAATTTTGTTTTTGGTTTAGTTTTGTATGATGTGTCCTATGTTCCTGTTGTTGTTATTTAAGTTGTCGACTTTTGGTGTCAAGTGTGTACTTGTGTGTTGATGCTATAGTTTACTCTATTTTGTATTTTTTCTTACACTTGTGTCTATAATTTACGGTGAACTAGCTCAATAGAAATATCGATCAGAGTTCTGCTAATACCAAGTTTATATTTATAACATTGTCATTACCGAATAATAAAATCTTTGTGGTGAATATCCATTTGTTATACTGCTACTTTATGTTATTATAGAGACCGTTCCAAGCGAGCCATATACGTGTATCTGGGCCCGTATTCATGAAGCCGTTCGCATGCTTAAGCATGGATATTGTGCGCACGCCTAATTTCTTGTTTCGTTAGAAATTAATAGAAGAATCATTTTTTTTCAATGACTTGGAAAACATTTGAAGAGACTTAAAAACGAATACTGTTTTCAATGTTTAAATATGATTTGTTTTTATTGTTTTACGTGATTTAAGTGAGTTACAAGAAAGCTGGTTAGAACACAGAATCTATGCTTGAGCTCGAGAACAATTTCGTGAAAACGGGCCCAGGTGATTCGTTTTATAGATTAAATACACGCATCACTGCATACATAGGCATGCCTACCACATTACAAACCTTTAATTATTTTAAAAGTTCTAGTAATTTTATATTTGCTTCAACTCAACAATATCAATATTTTTTAACAGCAGTGCAGTGCTCTGTGTAAAAGCAGTGCAGTGTCTTTTACATGATGATGATAATTTCGATTCCGAAAAGATTTATATTTGGTTTGCTTTGATAACGAGATCTATATTCTACCGTACTTTATCATAAAAGGAATCGAGCTTTGTATATCTAGGTCTTGATGTTTCTAAATTGATCAATTAAAAACTTGTCTTCTCTCAATTAGAACACTATTGCGCCATGTTTTAGCCATGTGGATTAATAGGATGTTAATTGATAATGAAAATGTTATGATAGGAATCAATATTGAAATAATCAGGAGAATTAACGCCTGTTTGGTAGGGTTTGTTTATTTCCCTGTTGACTTATGTCCTAATTGTTTATGCTGCGAAATGAGATTCTAATCACATGAGAAAGCGGCTAGTTATTACTCATAATAATAAAATCAGAGAAAAAAATGAAATATTAATTAATCAATTAATACCTCATACTCGTGGGCAGTATCAGATATGTCCAGGGAAATAAGCTGTTTACCACTAAAACGTGGCAATTGATTTGAAACGTGACGATATCTTGTTTGTCTCGAGGTCATTGAAAGTATTGCAGTAATTATTTCAAACGAAAATCTCATGTGATTTTAGTTTTCAATAACAAAGCAAGGTTATACCTTAAACAGAGATATATACCTAAAACAGGGGCAACGTTCTCTCATTCAACGAAAGAAGCATATAGTTTGTTTTAAACAGTTTCTCTTATAGGTCACCATGTGATGCATGTGAACTCGTGTGCTCTCGGTACGTTGCATTGCTGACAGTTCTATTGCGATTTGTTAGTGTATCTCGTATCAGCTATTACTATGTTACTTTGACGGCCTTCCATAGTAGGCTCTTGGTCTTAAGTTATTTTCCCAGAAACCTCGTTTTCACAAGGTGTTTCAATTTTTAAGTGTTTATAGATAAAGGTTTTAGTGAAAGACTTTCTTTATTATTACTATTATTCATGGCGTTTGGAATTCAGGTTTATTCATCAAAATAACTAAGTTTTAGCCAAAGGTTGTCAGTTATGTCAAATATAGCTGGCAATGAAGATGGTCAGATTTACAGTAATTTTATTCCGCAATTCAACTCACTATGGGTTCAAATATCCCTATCAGCGAGAACCGTAGAGAGGAGGTCGTAAAGGCCATACATATTATACTTGTACCTAAACCCTTTGTTATCCATAAACAATTATTGTAGCATTTGACAGCGCCTCACATATTGATCGATGGTGCTTTTTTAAACAGACTCGAAACAAAACATTATAATGCACCTGATATGATAACATTTCTATACCATTAATTTGCCAAAGAGTTTGAAATTGGTCTATAACATAGGATCTGAAATTGGTCCATACAATAGGATTTGAAATTGCTCTATATCATCTGAAATTGGTCTATAACATAGGATATGAAATTGGTCCATACCATAGGATCTCAAATTGGAAATACTAATAACAATACAATCTTATCTTCTTGGTGTAATTATCAATGTGGGTGTCGTTTTATTTTCGTTGTCGGGTCCGGCATGATAATATCGTCACTTGGCCGTTAAGCAATTTACTAACCACCTTCTTGAATCAGGAAAACTTTTAATGTTTCTTACTTGATGAAGAGACTAGTAGAATTTCCGTTAAAGCTAACAACATTTTTGAGGATCGGACCCTGAGTTAATTATGCAAGTACCTGGACACAGAATTAATTATACTTGCATCTGGACACAATGTTAACTAAACTTGTACCTGGACCCTGAGTTAACAATATTCCTACCTAAAACCTAACTTAGCTATGCATAACCCGGACCATGAGTTAGCTATACTTGTACCCGGACCCTGAGTTAATTATACTTGTACTCGGACCCTGCGTTAACTATACTCGTACCTGGAGCCTGAGTTAACTATACTTGTACCTGGATGAAGAGATAACTAAACTTTCATCTGGACCATGAGTTGACTATACATGTAACCAGACCCTGATTGAGTTAACTATACTTGTACCTGACCCAGAGATAACTGTACTTGCACCTGGATCATGAGTTAACTATACTTGTACCTGGATGCAGATATAATTATACTTGCATCTCGACCATGAGTTGACTATACATGTAACCGGACCCTGAGTTAACTTTACATGTACCCGGACCCTGAGTTAACTATACTTGTACCTGATCCAGAGATAACTATACTTGTACCTGGATGATGAGTTAACTTTACGTGTACCTGACCCAGAGATAACTGTACCTGCACCTGGATCATGAGTTAACTATACTTGTACCTGGATGCAGATATAACTGTACTTGCATCTCGACCATGAGTTGACTATACGTGTAACCGGACCCTGAGTTAACTTTACTTGTACCTGGACCCTAAGTTAACTATACGTGTACCTGACCAAGAGATAACTATACTTGTACCTGGATCATGGGTTAACTATACTTGTACCGGAATGTAGACATAACTGTACTTGCATCTGGACCATGAGTTGACTATACATGTAAACGGACCCTGAGTTAACTTTACTTGTACCTGGATCATGAGTTAACTATACTTGTACATGCATGCAGAGATAACTGTACTTGCATCTGGACCATGAGTTGACTATACATATAACCGGACCCTGAGTGAACTTTACTTGAACCTGGACCCTGAGATAACTATACTTGTACCTCGACTCTGCGTCAACTTTACTTGTACATTGACCCTGAAATAACTAGAACACTGACAGGTCAGTAAGGGCCCCGTCTTGTGGCAATATATCCCCCATAATCATCAAGAAGCAATCTGCCCATATAGCTGAGCTTGACGTTTGGCATTTGGACTTCAAAAAGAATCGCAAGGAAGCCAAATATATATTTACATGTACTATGATGTGAGTCTTGTTTCCTTCCACCTCCATATTTGCTGGGCTAACAGAAATGTAAATACGGGTGTAATACTCATTTGTTAGCTTTGATTTGCTTTATTTCACCTTATATACCTCCTCCTTCAAGAGCCATGGTCAAAGTCAGAGATCCAATTTGTCTTTGACCTTTAGACCCAAATGACCTGGACCATTAACCCAGTGACCCTAATCTTTGGTCAGTTTACTTATTCTTTAATTCAGACCAACTTTACTTCTTAATGTCATAACAAAATGTTCATCAGTGAAAAATACAAACCTTGACCCTTTTGACCTCTTGACCTGGACCTAAGGTCAGTTGACTCTGTAATAAGTTTTGAACAACATTGCTTCATAATGTCATAACAAAATGTTCATCAGGGAAAAGGTACAAAATGTAACCTTCACCTTTGACCCAGTGATGTTGACCTTTGGTCAGTCGACTCCTTGTTTAATTCTGATCAACTTTGCTTCATCATGTCATAACAAAATGTTCATCAGTGAAAATATGCAAAATTTCACCTTGACCTTTAACCCAATGACCTTGACCTTTTGTCAGTCAACTCCTTGTTTAATTCTGATCAACTTTGCTTCATCATGTCATAACAAAATGTTCATCAGTGAAAAGATGCAACATTTGACCTTGACCTTTGAACCCAATGACATTGACCTTTGACCTTGACTGTTTACCTCAATGTGTATTTTTGTAAACTGAACATCTTGAGCAAGTTTCATGTACATCGGTCAATAGATACCAAAGTTATCAGCCAGGTACAAAATGTGTGGACAGACAGACAGACAGACAGACAGACAGGCAGACAGACAGACAGACAGACAGACAGACATACAGACAGACAGATTGATTACTATAGGGCACCCGTATCTCTATAACGGGGCCCTAATTATACTTGTACCTGAACCCTGACTTAACTATACATGCACCTGTACTCTGAGTTAACTATACATGCACCTGTACCCTGAGTTAACTATACATGCAAATGGACCTTGAGTTAACTATACTCGTACCTAGACCCTGACTTAGATAACCATAACCCGGACCCTGAGTTAACTTCACTTGTACCCGGACCTTGTGTCAACTATACTTGTACCTGGAACCGGAGTTAATTATATTGTGCCTGGACCCTGAGCTAGCTATACATGAATATGTTTATTTTTGTAAGTTAAAAGCTACCTTATAACACACGTCATGCAATTTTAATTTCTTGAATGAACATATAGAATATTTCTACTTTTTCTGTTTCATGTCATTGTTTAACGAAAGCAATAAATGTTACTGTACAAATTGAATGTATAATCTATATCCAACTAATTGCTGTTTTTTTGTTGGTTTTTTTTTCGTTTCGGTCTTTTACCCCCTTGAAAAGTTCACCATGCATGCAAGTGTTTGAATTAATTGCCAATTGTATGATACCGTTGACGTGTTGATTACTGATGGTAATAGTGTTGCATGGTATCACAATATATCTTTTCAGATGACTGTTCAACCATGAAGAATCCATGACTCGGAGCACGAGTGCGTTATTTGTGGGTGTCCGCTTCGATGGAGTCTTCGCTACACGATATCACCATAAGTGACATGACAACAGTCATCATATTTCGGACAGAAGAACAATGGAATCGAAAAAGAACAGAAGATAGGCTCAAGACTCACGGAGAGTGGACGAAGTGCAAACCTATAAAGGGGGTGGGGGCGAGGAGGGCAATAATTATATTATGTGGTGTCAATATTTTATTAGTCCTATGAAGCTCAATGCATTAGAACTCACCAGTTAGAAACTGGGAGCGACTCACCACGTTATATACTGGGAACGACTCACCAGTTAGAAACTGGGAGCGACTCACCAGGTAGAAACCGGGAGCGACTCAGCACGTTATAAACTGGGAGCGACTCACCAGTTAGAAACTGGGAGCGACTCACCACGTTATAAACTGGGAGCTACTCACCAGTTAGAAACTATGAGCGTCTCACCAGTTAGAAACTGGGAGCGACTCAATACGTTATACTCCCGCTTCATTGTTCTACCTATCCCCACTATGTTTGCAGGAGGTTTAATACTACAATAACAAATCCCTTCCTTCATCACATCTACAAATGATGTTCCGTCCTGGACCAAGTAACAAACGCTTAATGAGGAGTTGAGCGTACAAAGTTTATAAGGCAGAAATTAAGTCTAGTGGGTCATAACTCTAGGAAAATTATTCAATCTCATATTGCTCTTCATCTAAATCTAAATATGATGTACTTTCACAGTGGCCAAGATACCAAAATCTTCAACAAACAGTAAAGGAGGAGTTGTGCTTACATGGTTTCTGGAGACGAATTTCAATGGCCACAACTCCCTAAAATAGTCGATAGCAAATGCCTTTCTTCGTGATTTTCCAAAATGTACTGTTATTGTGTCACGTTACAAAAAAATATAACAAACAGTTTCGATGGAGTTTCGTTTACGATGTTCAATGACGGACGGACAGACATGGTGATTCCTATATACCCTCGCACTTCGTTTGTGGAGGGTATAACTAAATGAAGAACTACATTAAAAACGTATATCAGGAACTATCCAAGTTTCTTCTTTCACTGTTTTTGACACCTCGTAATTCATTGAAACCAAAGGAGGTACAAAGACGAAAATTCGTAAAACACGACACTTACAAGACAGAAGATTTTATTAAAGACTTAATTACATGTGTAAAAATATGAGAAAAAAAATCTTCTTTCCAAAATCAACTTTAGTCACATCTGGCTAGCGAGACAAGAAATACATTCTTCACATAAATATAGGATCTTCAATGGATTTTCATTTCATATGAGATTTTATGAAACGATTCTTAGGAGTTTTTATTTTTGCGAGCCTTGGCGAGCAAAACTTAAAACTTCGAGACGAGTTTCATAAAAGCTCATATGAAATGAAAACAAATTTAAGATATTTTTTATCACATAATCAGAAAACTTACATTTTGACAGGTTTTAAAGCCGAAATGAAAACGGCTTCATCAAACGGAGACAGCTATCTTGATGCGCCATTCACAATTGATGACGTCACGTCATTGTCCATATTATGACGTCACAATCGATCTCCGACTGGCACAGCCAATGAAAAACGCTCCTGGGTATATTACACTAGTGACATATGTAAAAATATTGCACGGGCGAATTCACTGGATAACAGGTTGATTATGTGATAAAGTGTTATCTGTGAATGTACGGCATAATAGTGACATGGCTTTTCAAAATATAAATAAAAGAAAATATCCAATGATATTCCTTTGTCTTTCCGAGTCTTTTTTTCTGATAATAATATTATAAAAAAAATCGCTTTAAACGTTACACAACGAACGTCTTCCTGATTTTCTGAAACGGTAGTGTTTAAGCATTCATAGAAATTCTTGAAAATTATAAACTACCCTTAGTTATATAAAAATGTCAGGTGTGAGAGTTTGTACAACACTATATTTGCATATACCATAATGGTGAGTGCCATGAATAGTTTCGCCTATTTTCATTTTGCCTGTGTACATATGGAAAATAATAAGTAATTCAGGACTGTGCTAAATGTTCAATATCCCTTAAAAATAGAGTAAACTATGATATGAAAATATTCTTGAATGTAATTCCTAATGGATTCGCCGTGAAATTGGAACAGAAATTGAAAATTTGTCATCTTTAAACATACTTCAACGTGTTTATTTTAGATCATTTCGTGGTACAAACTTCTCGTGGTTTTAAGCTATTTAGATCATTTTGTGGTGCAAACTTTCGTGGCTTGAAGCCATCTAGATCATTTTGTGGTACAAACTTTCGTGGTTTGAAGCCATTTAGATCATTTTGTGGTACACACTTTCGTGGTTTGAAGCCATTTAGATTGTTTCGTGGTACAAACTTTCGTGGATATCAAATACGAACAAAGAAATTCAAATACATAAACTTAATTGTTGTTTTTATCTTTTATAACAACCATCAAAACCACGAATATTTATACAGCGAACGTTCCATGTTACACAGTATAGCGCTTTAGTAAGACTAATCCCACTCCTTAATGCTTGTGTTCAAAATGTATGTGTATTATCCCTTTAATCCTCAACAGATTTTTTCCTTGAAATTAGACATGAAGTTATAGATGTTGTTTGATTATCGGTAAAAAGGTGTGCGCTTAACACGATAAAAGTTAAAAACATTCATACGCCGAACTGCAAGTTGAGATGTCCAAAATCTTCCCTATTTCTGACCAGTCAAACACTTCCTAGTTGACCTTTTAGGATTCCTCCGAGACCGAGTGTTTTTGCGGTATATCTGAGTGATTGGTCCTGCTTTTCTTCTTGCAGCAATGAGTTACCCAAAGAACAAGAAGCTCAACCACCTCGGCAAGACTCAGTACAGACAGACCTGCCCACAAGCCAAGCTGCCCTCCAATGTCGCTGACGAAGTTCTCTGACTAATAGACAAGAATAGGATATACATTAGATCATTTGTAATTGATATATGTGTAATGATAATCAAAATTAATTCCTTATTAACCAATATTAATGTTACCACATCTGGTTAGCAATAAAAGAACATCTATTCTCTATATCAAGTGCTATCTGTGAATGTACGGCATTGCAATGACTATGCGACTACCACTGCTTACTACGACTACTACTACTTCTACTGTTACTACTACTGTCACATACATACTAACATGTGTACTACATTGACACATGAAAAAAACATTTAAGCATTACAACATAAGCAATGTTCAGCCCTTATTTTATAGGCACTGCGCTTATTGATTTTGAATGTTCGCTAGTTTATCAGTCAATGTTTACTTTTATATTAATAGAATGTGTTGATGATAATTACGGACAGGTTTAATTTTAGCCATCATGATTTGATTGAGACATACTCTATAACCTTTTGCGATATGAAGGTTGATATTTTTGATAACATGATAATAGAATATATTGTATAAGATGAATTTGGTGCTAATAATTCTGTAACATTTATATTATTAATAAAAAAAAACCATCAAAAGATTATTTAAGTGTTAACAAAACTGTAATTTGAACTACAAATCCATTAAACTAGGGCAAATTGTACTATGACAGATTTAAATGGAGACTTTAGAAAAAAGTACTCGGAGAAGAAGACCGAGTACTCAGGAAGGGTAGCGACCTCTGGTTCATCGACGACACAGCCCGCCACGTAAACTTAGGTCAAGTCAAAGTAATAGCACGTCTTAGAAATAAGAACCGGGGAAGTTACATCGAAACAAAGTGCAGTACGTAGCACAATCAATATTAATAACATAGAGCCATAAAATCATCGAAAGCCTTACCGTGTAAGAAAGTTCTTCCTTGATAATTTCTTTGGTCATTGTTGAGAAATACACCCGAAGCCGCATGAAATCCGCTCTGTAAATATAAATTAAACAATCCGATTGAAAATTTACTGATTTGCACCGCACGTGGTATTTTGGAAATGTTTATTTACAGCGTAATTATCAACTAGTTAATCTCTGTGTTAGTTATTTAATTTCTGGTTCCAATATTACCTGATTTTATCAACTTTGTCCCCCCAGTTGTAGTCCACTGCCAGGATTTCCCTGTAAGCATTAGATGGCCATCTCGACATCGAAACGGGTGTTTTGTAGGATTTCTCGCTGAAATACAAATATCTTATATACCATATGTGAAATCAACAGGGTATGTTGAGAAAAGAATGAACTGGATTAATTAAAGGGAGATGGTTTATCAGCTTATGAGTGCATATGTACATTCTGATAAATAACGGGTTTTATTTACCTAGCATAAGAAGTATCTGTCTTTATATATATTTGATAATGCTATCATAATTAACAAACCATTTGGTGAAATACGTTGATTATCACGTATAAGATTGTTTTCAATCAAACTGTGGTGGACAATAAAATTGGGCGTCATTTCAAGTTTTGAACACTTTTCAGTTATAATTTACCAGTTTCTTTTATGGAGTACATTATGTTCATGTTGCTCATGTGATACAGAGTATATCGTCATATTAACTTTTCAATTATATGACGGATACAATATTTATGCTACAAAACACACGATTTATATATTAATATACATGTATAAAGCTAAGCAAGTGTGCTAGATGGATATACAAGTATAGTAAATAATTGAGTATGCTACAAAACACAGTATGGGAATATTATTTAAATCGATAACTTACAAACACGGAAACTTGCAGGCTGCACAGGTTTCACTCTTCAGCATCGAGCCCGTCTCATCTTTTAAGCATTTCATATCTAAGCGTTAAACGTATAGGTTCATGAGTGATGTTGTATAATGCCACATTTCATTTATTATGATAACAGTTAGTTTCGGCAAGCAAGATTTTATGAAGTTAATTTAATATCACACAATAATGCTGGTGACATTTGTATTTGCATATGATGACATGGCATATTTCAGTTTTGCAAACAACAACTTCTACCTACTACAACTACTACTACTACTACTTCTACTACTACTACTACTACTACTACTACTACTACTACTACTACTACTACTACTACTACTACTGTATTACTTACCTTCCACTGTAATACACGTGTCTTCGATGTCCACGCTGTAGCCATGGTATGGTGCACACCGACAGTATTTTGTTGCGTGTGCAATGGAACAGTTCATCAAACAAGCCTATTAGAATACAAAATAGACGATGGATTTGGCACGAATCTACCGCGAACATGTATTTTAATTTTAATGTCTGCGTTTAATTTCTCTTCAAACTATTCATTTTGAAATAACGACTGACTGTCTGCACTTTTGGACCTCTATCAAGACTACATATTATCTGGAACTTTATGTTATCAATACTATCTACATTCAACACTTGATTCCTCGGGTGTAAAAACGAAAAATAAACTTGTTTATTGATGTTACCATATCTTACTACATTGTTGACTTGTGTGCCTCAATATTTACGATTGAAGCAATGCACCACTCCCGCAACCATAGTATAAATACGTATAATGTAAACCACACATCATAATCACACACACGATAATAAACAAATAAATCAATAAAATAAAAATAATTTACAAAATAATTAATATTATTTGTAGTAAGGTAGTGACTTACCAATTTTCTTTGCCAGATACTGTTTTCCTCACAGCGCTGATCTGGCCCCGCCTCTCTGTATGTCTCAGACTATAGATTTACATAGAAGTTTGTTATGTTATCATTGTTTGTATGTAAGTACAACATAAAGATAAGGGGCATACATTCTTATTAATCATAAATGATGTTTTTTTAGTGTTTCTTTTCATTCACTGGTAGATGATTTGAGTGTCATAGCGTAGAAATAGCGGAGTAAGATTCTTACATGCTTGCCATTGGTTTGAGTTTCTGGCTGTCGAGATCTCCTTTGTCGTTACCATAAAACAGGAAAAGTGAGTTTTCTTTTCATTTTAATGCGCATATTGATCATGTTCATGACGAAATTGGACGTATGTATACTGCGTCTGTCTTCCACACTTTGTATATATATATTAAAACGCCGCAATATTTAGTTCTAATAAACAGCGAATTTCTACTAATTCATTAATGTAGTATTTAAAATAATTAATATTAACTGATTTGAGTTTAATCTTATCGTAGTAAGATATAGATAAGGACCCAATCATTTTCCATCTGGATCACGTTATGATTGAAATGTATTGTTTCCCGTTCATCGCGTGGCACTTGTCCTCCTCGAGGAGTTTGGTTTGGTTGGTTCATTCAGTTTAATGTCTTATTCACAACTTAGGTAATCTAAGTACTCCCGTCCATGAATGTAATATATATGTGTATGCTGGAGTCGGTATTTTGTAATAACCTCCCTGCGAAAGCACGGATCTGATGGAAACCAGTCCTTATCGCTCTCAACTGAAAGCTGAACGTCAACCACAGAGACAGAAGATTGAGATTTGTCATTTGTGTGTGCCCAAGTAGAGGCAAGAATCAAATTCCAAATTATGCAGGTGTTCACACATTAGTCGCCTGATACTAATGTCTTTTCTAAATCCCTGCCCTGCAGAGTTGTCCTCGAAATATATTCTATTAATGGTACTTATAGTGGACACCAAACACACTAAACTTAATCAGCTTTCCCAATTGCAACCTTCATGTTTTTCTTCTTCATTTTCTATTTTGATGATTTCGCCTTCTTTGTCTTTGATTAGGCCGTGGTCATAATATGACAGTGTATAGGGTAAATATTTCTGTATTAACATTTAGCGTATGACATGGTTCGAAGCCTGATAAAATAGCAATCCAGTAGTCGCATTAAAAACGTATACTGACGTTATGTGATATTACATCTGGTAAAGTCGTAAACAACCAGACGAACATTGTTTACGTAACGTGTCATTACAGATGACTAATATGTCCAAATTTATACTTTGAAGTATGAAATATGTACTTGTTTGTCTTTCATATTTATCACTTCGCTAATTTGGTATCCATAATCGCTAAGGAGATTTTAGAAATCGAAACAAACATATTGATTAACTATTTATTATCATTTACTATCATTTATAAATTATCATTATTTTTATTTATTATTGACACCTACCACCGAAACGCCTATGTCGATTTCGAAACCGGTGGGAAGATTGAAGCCGTTTCCAGAGAATATGTCAGCGCCGTCATCCTGTATAATCACTCGCACTCCAGCAGATTCAGTCACCAAAGGAATGAATTCCGATTGTCCAACAGATATGATCAGTTCAAGTCCTGTTAAATGAGGCAGAACAAAGTCACAGCATAGAGTAGCACGATTGATGAATGATGAGAGCTTAGGATGACATGGAATTCGGTAATTTTCATAGCAAGTATTAAATATAGCATTCGTCAGGTATTTATAACTGACTTTCTCAGTAATTTGTAAATAGTGTTTTGCAATTATCTTTATATAACGGGTTTTAGTTGTTTCGAATTTGATGATACTTTCCGATATCTTTTAACCATATTTCACCACTTGAACGTCACGATTCGGTAGCAAATTGAGAAAAGATCGTCACAATACAGATGTCCTCGTACTATCAAACACTTTTTGATAATAATTTTCGATTATTTCAATACAACATAGATCAAATATGTACGTTACTTATTACTTTCTAAATAAATAACTACTGTTTTGAGGAGTGCATGTTGTTTTATGGTTTTTAGTTGGAACAATTGTTTTTATATCATGACTCAACAGCACGTGTTTCTAAACATTTGATTTGGACACTAAACATTTGATTTGAACACTTAACATTTGATTTGGACACTAAACATTTGATTTGAACACTTAACATTTGATTTGGACACTAAACATTTGATATGAACACTAAACATTTGATTTGAACACTAAACATTTTATTTGGACACTAAACATTTGATTTGGACACTAAACATTTGATTTGAACACTAAAATTTTTATTTGAATACTAAACATTTTATTTTGACACTAAACATTTCATTTGGACACTAATTATTTGATATGGACACTAAACATTTGATTTGAACACTAAACATTTGACTTGAACACTAAACATTTGATTTGGACACTGAACATTTGATTTGGACACTAAACATTTGACTTGAACACTAAACATTTTATTTGAACACTAAACATTACTAACGGTATACATGTATTTACCGTCATCAGGGCCAGCAGTTTCTGTATAGAACAAATCATTGTTCATTTTGTAACATATGCGATGGCCTTCGCGAACAACGGTGAAATTCCTGCAAATGAAGCATCATAAAAACATAAGTTTATCGAAATATGATTTTTAAATCGCAACATTTTCCTTTTTATGTTTCATTCACATAATTGTGTGTATTTTAGTTTATTGTACAAAGGAAAATGTTACCGTAGTTTTAACGTTTAAAATACTGCACACTGTAAAATGTAACCGTAGCTTCAACGTTTAAAATACTGTACACGGAAAATGTAACCGTAGTTTTAACGTTTAAGATACTGTACACGGAAAATGTTACCGTAGTTTCAACGTTTAAAATACTGTACACCGGAAAATGTTACCGTAGTTTCAACATTTAAAATACTGTACACAGGAAAATGTTACCGTCGTTTTTATCTTTAAAATACTTTACACAGGAAAATGTTACCTAGTCTTAACGTTTAAAATACTGTAAACAGGAAAATGTTACCGTAGTTTTAACGTTTAAAATACTTCACACAGGAAATTGTTACCGTAGTTTTAACGTTAGAAATACTTCACACAGGAAATTGTTACCTAGTTTTAACGTTTACAATACTGTTCACATGAAAATGTTACCGTAGATTTATAAAAAAAAAAGAAATAGAAATAAATATACAACATTTGATATAGCGCCCCATCTAGCTAAAATACGCCACTCTTAAGCGTTTTACAGTAAATAGATATACAATTGTATACAGTCAATAAAATTAGCATATATCTAAATCAATACAATTATGAGGAATTCGCAGGAGCTGCCTTATCAGGCGTTAACTACTTGTCCTATACCACCTGGATAATATCTCCTGTTTCAAACGTTTCAAAAAATTTACACTGGATTTTTTTTACCGTAGTTTTACGCTTAAAATACCATACACAGTAAACTGTATACCATAGCTAACACTTATCTCCATAGGCAATGAAGACAATCTTCCCAAGACGCAAATGCTTGTTTATTGAGTGAAGGCTCCTATCATCAGCTAATGCTTGTTTATTGAGTTAAGGCTCCTATCATCAGCTAATGTTTGATTATTGAGTTAAGGCTCCTATCATCAGCTAATGTTTGATTATTGGGTTAAGGCCCCTATCATCAGCTAATGTTTGATTATTGGGTGAAGGCTCCTATCATCAGCTAATGTTTAATTATTGAGTTAAGGCTTCTATCATCAACTAATGTTTGATTATTGGGTTAAGGCTCCTATCATCAGCTAATGTTTGATTATTGAGTTAAGGCTCCTATCATCAGCTAGTGTTTGATTATTGAGTTAACGCTCCTATCATCAGCTTATGCTTGTTTATTGGGTTAAGGCTCCTATCATCAGCTAATGTTTGTTTATTGTGTTCAGGCCCCTATCATCAGTTAATGCTTCTTTATTGTGCTAAGGCCCCTATCATCAGCTAATGTTTGATTATTGGGTTAAGGCTCCTATCATCAGTTAATGCTTGTTTATTGGGTTAAGGCTCCTATCATCAGCTAATGTTTGATTATTGGGTTAAGGCCCCTATCATCAGCTAATGCTTGATTATTGAGTTAAGGCCCCTATCATCAGCTAATGTCTGATTATTGAGTTAAGGCTCCTATCATCAGCTAATGTTTGATTATTGAGTTAAGCCTCCTATCATCAGCTAATGCTTGTTTATTGAGTTAAGCCTCCCATCATCAGCTAATGTTTGATTATTGAGTTAAGTCCCCTATCCTCAGCTAATGCTTGTTTATTGTATTAAGGCTCCTATAATCACCTAATGTTTGATTATTGGCTTAATTGCCCTATCAGCAGCTAATGTTTGATTATTGGGTGAAGACTCCTATCATCACCTAATGTTTGATTATTGAGTTAATCTTCCTATCATCAGCTAATGTTTGTTTATTGTGTTCAGGCCCCTATCATCAGTTAATGCTTCTTTATTGTGCTAAGGCCCCTATCATCAGCTAATGTCTGATTATTGAGTTAAGGCTCCCATCATCAGCTAATGTTTGATTATTGTATTAAGGCTCCTATCATCAGCTAATGCTTATTTATTGAGTTAAGCCTCCCATCATCAGCTAGTGTTTGATTATTGAGTTAAGCCTCCTATCATATGAACAAACAACATTTCTTTGGTACGTAGGTATATGCTATTGGCTGCATTCAAGACTTTGGATAGTCAAAACGCTATGTATAATACCCTTTTTGGTTTTGACCTATTTCGCCTCCAAATCTCATAGAAACAATTGCTTTTATGTAAAACATATTTTGTATGCCTGCTAACTTCCTGTATCCTGTTGGATGAGTTAAGCTTCCTATCATCAGCTAATGTTTGCTTATTGTGTTAACCCTCCTATCATCAGCTAATGTGTGATGATTGTGTTAAGGCTCCTATTATCAGCTAATGTTTGATTATTGCGTTAAGGCTCCTATCATCAGCTAATGCTTATTTATTGAGTTAAGCCTCCCATCATCAGCTAATGTTTGATTCTTGAGTTAAGTTTCCTATCATTAGCTAATGTTTGTTTATTGAGTTAAGCCTCCTATCATCAGCTAATGCTTATTTATTGAGTTAAGCCTCCCATCATCAGCTAATGTTTGATTAGTGAGTTAAGCCTCCTATCATCAGCTGATGCTTGTTTATTGAGTTAAGCCTCCTATCATATGAACAAACAACATTTCTTTGGTACTTAGGTTTATGCTATTGGCTGCCCCTATCATCAGTTAATGCTTCTTTATTGTGCTAAGGCCCCTATCATCAGCTAATGCTTGTTTATTTTGTTAAGTTTCCTATCATCAGCTAATCTTTGATTATTGAGTTAAGTTTCCTATCCTCAGCTAATGCTTGTTTATTGAGTTAAGACTCCCATCATCAGCTAATGTTTGATTCTTGAGTTAAGTTTCCTATCATCAGCTAATCTTTGATTATTGAGTTAAGTTTCCTATAATCAGCTAATGTTTGATTATTGTGTTAACCCTCCTATCATCAGCTAATGTTTGATGATTGTGTTAAGGCTCCTATTATCAGCTAATGTTTGATTATTATGTTAACCCTCCTATCATCAGCGAATGTTTGATGATTGTTTTAAGGCTCCTATCATCAGCTAATGTTTGACTATTGAGTTAAGCCTCCTATCATCAGCTAATGTTTGATTATTGAGTTAAGCCTCCTATCATATGAACAAACAACATTTCTTTGGTACGTAGGTTTATGCTATTGGCTGCATTCAAGACTTTGGATAGTCAAAACGCTATGTATAATACACTTTTTGGTTTTGACCTATTTCGCCTCCAAATCTCATAGAAACAATTGCTTTTATGTAAAACATATTTTGTATGCCTGCTAACTTCCTGTATCCTGTTGGATAATCTTTTCCCGTTATATACTTCTAAATTTTAGATATTCTTTCAGCATTCTAAAGGGAAAATGATCAAATTACATACTGCTCGTAACATTTGTTTCCTCTATAATTGCAGTCCAATATGAACAACTCGAACTCGCCGTTAAGGGCAGTTAGATTTTCAATGGGCATGTTCGCCAAACGAGCTTCAAACAGCTTCTTCGCCATGCCAAGGGGATGGTCGTACTGATCTGAAATGGTCGAAAGACACAACAGTAAGACACACGTGTGTTCGAAAAAGGTCTACGATAGACGTGTGTACAACGGTCAAACAAACGGGCGGTCGTACTGATCAGTCCTACACACGTAAAATAGACAAAGGACACAGAGGTAATACAGACAAGTAGTTTTACTCATATATGATGGACAAAGGACACAGAGGTAATACAGACGAGGAGATTTACTCAAATATAATAGACAAAGGACACAGAGGTAATACAGACGAGTAGTTTTACTCATATATGATGGACAAAGGACACAGAGGTAATACAGACGAGGAGATTTACTCAAATATAATAGACAAAGGACACAGAGGTAATACAGACGAGTAGTTTTACTCATATATGATGGACAAAGGACACAGAGGTAATACAGACGAGGAGATTTACTCAAATATAATAGACAAAGGACACAGAGGTAATACAGACGAGTAGTTTTACTCATATATGATGGACAAAGGACACAGAGGTAATACAGACGAGGAGATTTACTCAAATATAATAGACAAAGGACACAGAGGTAATACAGACGAGTAGTTTTACTCATATATGATGGACAAAGGACACAGAGGTAATACAGACGAGGAGATTTACTCAAATATAATAGACAAAGGACAGAGGTAATACAGACGAGGAGATTTACTCAAATATAATAGCCAAAGGACACAGAGGTAATACAGACGAGGAGATTTACTCAAATATAATAGCCAAAGGACACAGAGGTAATACAGACGAGGAGTTTTACTCATATATGATGGACAAAGGACACAGAGGTAATACAGACGAGGAGATTTACTCAAATATAATAGACAAAGGACAGAGGTAATACAGACGAGGAGATTTACTCAAATATAATAGCCAAAGGACACAGAGGTAATACAGACGAGGAGATTTACTCAAATATAATAGCCAAAGGACACAGAGGTAATACAGACGAGGAGATTTACTCAAATATAATAGACAAGGAAACAAAGGTAACACAGACGAGTAGTTTTACCCATATATGATGGACGAAGATCAGAGGTATTACATATCACTAGTCTTACACATAGATGATGGACGAAGAATATAGAGGTAATACAAACGGCCTACGCCGGTGATTTTTTATACAATTACGTTATGTGGTTTACAAAATGATCCGACTAGCTCGAGGTTTTTAGTAATAGGAAAGCAATGCCCTAATGATATATTAAACAGAGAAATTGTTACAATTGGTGTTTTTTTGGTGTTTTTTTTTTTGCAAGTCATTAATGCCCCCTGTTCATACCCTGCTGCTGTTGAATGAAGTAGTTAAAAGTATAGAACCATTTAGCATCAATATATATCATTGGTAGGAGTGATAAAAAGTAAGGGATACAACAACATCAAAATATAAAAAATGAAATGAGGCAATTCAGCAAGAAGATTTTGAAATTGTAGTGTATGTGTAAGATGTATTGCCAGTGTTCTATATGTAAATCTTTTATCCCATCGAGTTTCAGACAAAAAGTCTCTAACGGCCTCTATCGTTCACATATCATCGACTCGAGAAGAATCCAGATTCAACCACAGAACACTAAGCATTCAAACTTAACACATTTATGTTTTACCAATGCGCTCATCAGTAAAAACAGCACACAAAGCTTAATCCTTTAGGTGTATAGTATAAACATCAATGTATATATAGCAATCAGTAGAATCACATAATGGTTTCAGGACAGTATTTTATCAGTTATGACTATATATAACAAAATTTATAGATTGTTTTGATTAATTAAACAAGTCTTCTTGTGTTGTATATATATTTAAGAACACTATCAAGTAAGGATTTAATTTCAGTATTGTTTAAAATAGTACTTCCATTAAGAAGTATTTTAGTATCAAGATTAACCGGACACACTTCAAAAATCTCATTTATTAAAGTTTGTCTCTCATCAGTATACACTGGACATTGTAAAAGATAATGGGTAGCAGTTTCATAAGCATCACCACACAGACAAGATGAAGACTCTTTCAAGGGATCATTGAACAGATCATAGTTCAGGTTGCTCGCCTCATTTCTCAGTTGACATAAGATTATGTTACCCTTTCTGCTTTCACAATTTTTAAATACATCAGATATATCATTATTTAAACATATGTCGTTATTTACCTTGGCCTTAAATTTATTAAGAGTAAGGGAAGGACTGTATCATTTTCAAGTCCATTGAACTTGTTGCACATTACTGGGAAGAAACTTTTTGCATAGGATTCTGTACGACATAGTGGTGGGTTAAACATTCTTACATTTCTTAGAGTATACCTATCATTTTCAGGGTTATGAATAAGAGGATCAATTTTGTCATGGAGGTATGTGGGTGATAAATTGTTAGTTATTTTATACATCTGAATTAGCTTATGGTTCATCCTTCGATCAGACAGAGATTTCCAGCCTAGTTCTTTATGTAGAGTTTGGTGTTATGTACATTCCTTAGGCCTGTGATAATCCTTGCAGCTTCTGGTTGTATAAATTTTAAAAAAATTTAAGATTGTCAGAGATGTTGTCCCAGACAATATCTGCATATTTAAGCATTGGACGGATAAATGTTGTATATATTTTGCATAGTGATATCCTATAAATCTTATATTTCAGATACCTAAGCATATTTATTCTTTTACTAGCCTTTTCAAATACTAATTGAACATGGGTAGACCAAGTGCCATCTTCAGAAAAAGTTAATCCAAGATGTTTGTTAGCATGGGCATTATCTACACAAGTATTAGAGAAATTAATTAGAGGATGGATGGGTTCTTTTTTTTCTAGAAAAAATAGTGATTTGGTTTTAGAGGGGTTAAATTTAATTTCCCATGGACTAGCCTAGTTGTTAATGTTATCTAGGCCTTGGTTAAGCTAATCTGCTGCTAGTTGTGGATTTTCGTCTACGTTGACATTTAATGATGTATCGTCTGCAAACAGCTTAATGTTACTCTGGACTATATCAGTGAAATGTCATTAAGGTATAATAGAAATAAAAAGGACCGAGAACTGATCCATGAGGAACACCGGCATTAACCACCCTAAAAGTAGAAAAATGACCTTCAGTTAGAACTCTCTGCTTTCTATCTTCAAGATAATTCTCAAACCATTTAAAAATATTGCCTGATTACCATATGCTTTTAGTTTATGTAGTAACCCTTTGTGCTATACTCTATCAAAAGCCTTGTTGATGTCGCAAAATACAAACCTTAATTCTTTCCCTTTATCCAGATTGCTAATTATAGTGTGGTATATAGAGATAAGTTGGTTTACTGTTGAATCACCTGGTTTAAAGCCTAAAGATTTTATCAAAACATGATGTTACAGATATTGGTCGATAATTGGAATATTTTTTTTAAACCATTCCCTTTGTATACAGCACTAACATTAGCCATCTGCCATGACCCAGGTATGCACCCGTAAGATATAGTTTTGTTAAATAAAATTGTAAGTGGGAGTATTAAGGAAGGTTTTAACTTTTTTATGACTTTAGGTAACATGCCATCAGGTCCTGCTGGTTTATTTTCATTTAATATAGTAATTTGATCATCAACATCTTGCTCAGAGACTATTATGTTTTCTAACTTTGATAGAGTGGAGATATCTAATTCTGGAGGTTCAGCAAGAGTATCTGATGTTGTGGCTATAGAAGTAAACTATTCATTAAGGGCTTCAGCTTTATCAGTTGGATGTTGAATCAGTGTATTGTTAACATTCAATGGTGGAATTGGTTCAGTTTTATTGTTAGAATTAGTTATGGATTTAGCAATTTTCCACCATTTATTAGGGGGCAATGATTTATCACTGAGGGACTTTTGAAGTTTATCAAGATAATTATGTTTTGTGTCTCTTACCAGATTAATAACATCATTCCTTATTTGTTTCTATTTATTCCAATGCTCTATTTTGTCATTATGTCTGGCTTTCTGTATCCTATTTCTTTGCCTCATCTTTAGCCTAATATTGGTATTTATCCATGGCTTGTCCTCAGGTCCGATTGTAATAGTTTTACTAGGAATGTATTTTGTCATCAGGTCAGTTATAGATTTAGTTAAAAATATACTAAATTCATGGGTATCCATATCAGCAGCAATTAAGTTCCAGTCAATAGCACTTAGTTAGTCATTCATAATATTATAGTCAGTATTGTTTTACATCCATATAGTCTTTTTTATATGCTTTATGTTTGAAGATAGCATAACAAACTTCCATATATATATAGGGGAGCGGTCATTACAGAAAGCAGAGTCAACATGTGTTTTTTCAGTATGGAAGGATTATTTGTAAAGACAACATCTATAGAGGTTGCACTATGAGGTGTCACTCTAATAGATTTATTAGTAATACTTTTTAGGTTGAATTTAGTTAAGAGTCTAGATAAGTGAGAAGTGGGTGGGGGTCTTAGCATATCAACATTTAAGTCACCAGTAATTAGTAGATCCATGGAAGTTTCACAAGCTTTATCAAGGATTTGTTCAAATTTACTCCAGTATTCTATATTAGAATCAGGTCTTTATATACATCCAAGCAAAAATTTATGGTTTTTAATTAAAACTTCTATCCAAATCATTTCTATAGGTTCATTTTCAAGATCATGTCTACGTTAAGTAAGAATAATGTTTTTATGATAGATAATTACACCACCACCATGCCCTGTTGTCCTATCTTTCCTATGGATTTCATCTAATTTAATATCAGAATTTGGGATTAGAGGGTTAAGGTTTGTGCCATTCTCGATATCCAGGGATTACGCTCTCTTCCCTCTCTACACCCCTGGAATATGTCATAGCAAAATTGAAGGCACGAACATAGCTGCTTGATTGGTCTCAGGTAAAAACAACTAACCAATCGCTAGGCTGATACCTGTCCTTTGAAGATGACAAAGGAGAGACGCCCGACTTCAAAGCCTGTCAATTTTTACCGTTCCATGACCGCGATATTCTTTTGATGTACATAAAAGGATCGAACTAGTCGTCTTGTCTTATCAACAAGGTGGCGCACACTAAGCCTTCAATTTTGCTATGACATATTCCAGGGGTGTAGAGAGGAAAGTGAGCGTAACCCCTGGATACCGAGGATGGGTTTTGCTCGCTCAGATTATTTTGAAGTTTGCTCCCGCTTCGACTTGCTCGAGATTTGTATTCACTTCGACTATCTCAAGGTTTGTTCTTACTTCGACGATCTTGAAGTTTGAGCTCGCTTCGACTACTTCGAGTTTGTACCTGCCTGACTATCTGGAGGCTTATATATAATTAACGTTCGAATATAAGGTGGGTTTTTTAATACAATCTCTTATATTTGGAATCAATTTTCCCAAGTATGTTTGATTCTACATTATTTTATTTAACAAAATTTAAATACCATTTTCCCTTACGATCAGAACACATATTATTAGAGAAGCTTACTGAGGTTGAAGTTTTCGTCTGCTGTATATGTGAAGTTCGGCAGCTGAAAATAGAATTCAAGCACATCATTAAACTGGTTTCTATATGAATAATAACATAAATTTGAAAAATCTTTTATATAAATGTAGTACCATTTTTGCACCTTATAATACATCTTCGATCATATTTGCATGCATGTGTATCTTAATATGATGCTGTAACCCAATGATCGAAACGGAAAAGTATAAAGAATCTTATATGAATTCATAATTTAAGAAGTTAAAAACACAATATTACAAATAACATATATCTACACGAAACAACTCTATATACTAACCGGAAAAGTCAGTCCACTTAAGTTTTTAAATCTTTCTAATGGTATACCACCGTGATCGGAAGATTCATGCAGGATGTGGTGAAATTCCCGGATCCCAACAATTTTGGAAAATTGTGCAGGGTTGAGGTTACATATGGAGACAGACGGGAAATCCTGAGGTTCATATTTAAGTGAAATGGTGGTGCTGATCGGGTTACTACAACAATCGATCCATACAATAGTGTAAGAATAAGATCAATATATGATGTAGCTTTGGTATTCTATCAAAAATGCTTCAATATAATATTTTAATATACATAAATATTACGGCATTAACATGATCTGATTCTCAACAATTTCTTAGAATATTCGAAAACAATAAATAACGTTAATATGGTATATACTGTTGCCATGTCACTCATTAATAGTTAACAAATTACCTTTGTAATAATGTGTTTGAAATCTGGTCATTTTGATTGATACGTATGGTACAAGATTTGTTTTTCTTTCTTTTCCTTTCTTTTGTAACTTTTTTTTTTTTTTTTTTTTTTTTTTTTTTNTTTTTTTTTTTTTGAATATGATCTTCATTGCGCCAAATGGTGTATGAAATCGGTGTTTTTTTCGAGTCATTTTCCATTTTCAAAAAGCCATTGTAAGTATATCGTAATTATGGGACATCTATGCATTTTTGTTCATCTGAAAGAAAGAAAAAAGCATAGCTGTCTGTAATAAATACAAAACGAAACAAACGCAATTTTCGAGAGAAGAAAATACTTTAATCCCAACCAATCCGCCACCAACGAACTTACAAAACAAACATTGATTAAATTAATGCGCAACGAAAATAATGTGTTTCAATATTTTCCCAGTATTTTCTATACAAATAAGTTTTACCTGTTTGTAAAACAGGTGACAATAGACAAATTCTTACAAAATTCGTTTTGAATAGTTTCAATACGAGAACATTCATTTTTAATACGTATTCGAGTATCTACGCACACTTGAATGCCAGTTAGTGTCTTTAGACAATATTTACCATAATAACATTGTCACATGTATGTGTAACGACTGTATTTTTGCCTACCTGCAATTGTCTGTGTATTGATAAATAACTTCGTTATTTGTCTACAACATTTATTATCATAATCAACCTGTATAGTAAATGTCTTTTAGTTACAAGTTATCTAATTATGATACCATTTAATATTGTCTCGATTGAAAACAGTTCGTGTTTACAAGTTTAGAATCATCGAGTCGGTGATGTGTTTACGTCAGTCGTGCGCTATATTTAGAATCATGCTGTCACATGGACTCGCATGTATCTGTTCCGTACGGCTGAAATAATCACTTACCGACTCGTAGATACGACAGCCTAGTATGTCGAGAACATTATCTTTATAGGTTGTTATGTTGTCACTCATGATTTGTTGTATTTTGGTTGTAATCCATGTTTATGCTATGCGAAGCCTGTCAAACAGACGACTCATCCGCCATTGCAGATGTGCGTTCGGAGCTCTCGGGCTTTATTGAGTTATTTAGTTATAGTGTTCCGTGCCGAGAGACCCGAATATACTAAATTCTGATTGGTCAGAAGTTTTGGAGAAGGGTATAAAAGTTGGATCCCGCGGCAGATTCAACGGAGTTCGCCCATGATCTCCTAACCAAGCGGCCAGGCTTTCCTACCCTCCTACACAGTCCAAGCAACCAAGCTTATTACGAGAGTCCAGCTAAACACCAGGACCATGGAGGTAACTACTACCGTAGTGACTAAGTAGGCCTACCGTCTCCAATACAATACATATAGATACAAGTCTCCTTCATGGCCTTAGGTTATGATACGCCAAGAATAACACCAAAATATATTCTAAGTCCGCCTAACCACGGGTGTGATACTTAGATATTTTGGACTAGTATAGTTTACTTAGACATACATTAATGTTCATTGTTTATGAAAGGTCTTAGATAAAACATTTTCCAATATTAAAACCTACTTCGGTACATCCACGTCCGAAGTTGTTACAATATATTAAGGATACTTAGCCCTTACTATTTTTTAAGTATCCATTAAGGATACTTACTCATCACTTTTATTTATAACGGCACTCCGTCGTTATTCTCAATTTCTATTATATATTAATTAAGGATGCCATTGTGTACAGTGTTTGAAGATATGAAGTTGGGATTTGAATAAATATCAAAGTTAAATTGTATTTCTGTCTCGAGTTGTTGTTGGAGTAGAGTAGTTAACAGAACAACCAAAGGAGCCAAGAGCCAGGACCAGACGGATCCAAGATGGAGTAACCAGAATATACCTTTGATCAAAAAGTATACACTAACACTGGAAACACACTCCACGACGTTACACATGCATCATAATTAACACACACTTGGGCTATCTTAGTTGTTCATTAAAGATTAATGTAAGATAAGGACCAACAATCTAATTCAGTTTTACTAAAATTGAAACTGGATGGTAGTTTAAAAACAGTTTCCTTAGAGCTTGGAGACGCCCATAAGAAAGAAATCACGAAATTGAAATTCACATGGGCACTGCAGCCCACCACTCTTGTTCCAGCTTCACATTAGTAATCAATTATTTGATTAGAGCCTGCTGCTTGTTCAATTTTCCATAGTTATAAACCTTAGATGAAAGATGAAAGACCTGGTTTGTACTTCGATCAGATCAGGTCGTTTTTAATATGGATCATCATTCGTACTGTCAATTATCAATATAGTGTTTTCAAGCATGATTTAGCTTGTTAGAGTTAAAAACTCCAAATTGTATTTCTCTTATTTCAGACCAAGTCAGTATAGACAAAGCTTGCACATTTTCCTCTTCAACCAAATAACTCTCCATCGTCCTTACATCTTTATAGAAGACAGTCGTCTATATTCAGACTTATCACTTTGTCTGCAATGACACCATCACTAAAGAAACGAGCTGATGTTTCCATTTTATTGTAAACATGAGCACGAGTTTAGAAAAGTTGTTTTCAGTGAGCTAAACATTTACATGTGATAAGCAACAACAATCTCCTCAAGCAACGATTGTGTGAACAAAGATCATTGTTCAAAATCCAATAGACACCTGTTTAATTGTATTCCTCATTTCATACCGATCAATTTTACACACGAAACATTCTTCCTCGGGAAAATCTTTTGGATCGGATGGATTGCCTCCTGACTCGGTTGAAAATATTCTTTTGTCCTTTAGAGAATCCTGTAATATTTATCACTGCATTGTTTTACATACAGCTTCACCAACCTTTATACCTTTATTAAGATATTCGTGTAAGAACTAAGGGATACTTTCTTTGAAAATAGAACTTAAGGAACTTTACTATGAGACTTGCAGAAAGATCAAAGCCGGCTAGAAGGTACGATCAAATACCAAAATAGCAACTAAAAGGTTGGTATATGCAACAAGAATAACTTCTACATAACAGAATATACGTTGTGAAGTACGGTAGCAACAAGTCAATCGATATATATAGCATTTCTCCTATCTATGATTGTTAAGAAATAAGTTAGTCAGTCGTTCAAATTATTTACTCTATCAATTTAAAGACCAACTTTACTGTTGGTAGACACGATGTGTGTGTGTGTACATACTGTCTGTAAAGAATACTGACTAACGAGGAGAAGGGTCAGAACTTCGGATTGGTGTAGTAGTTCTTTGTAAATATGTGAGATAGAATACATCTATAAAGATATGAAGATTGATTTTAAACATGGATGTCATGACCTAATTACCACCAACATAAAGTATTAGAATTATCAATTGGTTAATTAGTATGTGTAATATGTTTTAGATAAATACATTTGTCTTAACAAACTTCGTTTTTTTTCCAATCAGTAACATGAATTACAAAATTGTTAGTGTGGTCCATCAAAACTCTAATATCGCAGAACAGCAAGGGATAGCCATCAAACAAAACAAAGAAGAATGTGCATCTAGTCTGAAGGCATATTTATGCTACAAGATATAGTATTTAATACACAGACTTTTCCCAGAGTTTCTCGAAAACCTACTCTTCCTAAGTAAATGTAAAGACGTTCATATTCAATCTGATTATTTGTTGGTCAACAGTTAATACTATTGTTTTCCTATTTGCCAATCAAAAAGACACCTGTGAAATCGTGTAAGTATATGTAAAACGATCTTGCTTGATTTGTCATAAACAAATCAGTCTAACAATTAAATACTGCATCCACTTCTGTGTTCGGTGTTAAGATTCTGTACTTAACAACTACTAAATCGTCAATTTGTATCAAAAGACATCTATTTGGTTGACCTTGATTACAATACGATAGACTCTAGTGTGCTATTCAGCTGTTTTTTGAGGTTTCGTTTATTATATTGGCATTCATTTCAATATCTAGCAAAACAATTTATCTTCATCAAAAGCTATTTATGATTTTTTATAATGTTTTACTGGGAATGGTAATAAACTCCAGATGAGTCGTCAACCTGTAAACTTAAAACATGAATAATTGTTTGACCATGTTCATTTTGCAATCCAAGGTCTTAAATAATCTTAGCAGTAGATAGAACGTTAAACCAATCAAACCAACCAAGGTCCTACTAAAATCTTTTGATATAATTTCAATACAATTTGCAAATTTCCATGTATTAAGACATGTTATGGATTTAGAAATCGAAAACCTACATGTGACTGCATATATACACTGTTAAACACATTTTTGGCATATTGAAAGCGTCTTCAAAATAATTGGGGTTACGTCTTATCGTTATTATGACGTAAAATGTATAAATTACACATCTTCAAATGTCGATTATATAACAATAAGAATTTTTAAACAAATCATAAGATTTATTTAGAATATAACTAACAGTATTTTGAATACGAATAAGCAGAGTTCTGATGAAAATGCACCCAAAAAGAAAAACACTTACGACACGAATTGCTGTCCCAAACGAGTAACTTGGTATATACACATTCCGAGAGAGGCAAGAAAGAGGACGGTCCACAACAGTTTGTGTATTACATGTTTCACAGTAGCGATGCGTCCGAGACCATGCACTGAGGTGTATTCCATAAACATCTTCAATGGCTGAAACATGATGATTTGTTTTTTTCGTCAGCCTTTGTTGATTAGATGGTTATCTTGACTCCCTAGAAAAGCACATTTGTTTCAACTTAATCACATATGTATTTCGTAAAATCAGTCTTGGGTGTCCCCAAAATCACTTATTCCCTTCCTCAATTATGCATGTCTTTTTTCTGTTTGTTTGTATTAAATGTTACATAAGTTTGCCTTTTTCTACATTATTATATCAATGAATATCTACATTCCCTTATAATGAAATTCTTCTTTTTTTCAAATAACTTTATTTCCTATGATCCTAATGCTTATTTACACCTTGCTCATCTAAATGAGAGATAGTACTCCTTGATCCAAACGCCACGCTTATAATATCCATACAAATATAGATGTACTGGAGCATGCGCCATAAACTATACATGATTCCTATGTGGCAGAATACAATTAAGGCGACCCATTTCTGCTTGTAGATTAAATGCTCGTTGATGTTAAATATAGTGCTTAATATTTATGAGTGACATTTGTAAGTCAGTCAATTGCTAAGTATTTGCATTGAAATAGGATATTATTCGATAAATATAATGGTATTTTAAATGTATATTGAAATGTATACACCACATAAACTAGAAAAATGTTTTTCTAATACTGAAAGTTCTTTAAAAAACACTATTTTTAGGCATTTTGAAAATATATGTATTCAAAACAAACTAGTATAGAATAATGTTTCGATAATTTGTACTTCTCTCTTATTGTTTTCATATAATAATAATATACAACATTTATATAGCGACCTATATTGTTTGTAGAATTAATTTAAAACAAAAGTGACATACAAATCACCAGTATACATTCAGTAAAAATCATCTCAAAAAGAATGCAGTGAGACATTTTCCTATTTTCACTTTAAAAAGAAACAAGACCCTTTAACAAATACGAAATCGAAAAGAAAAAGAAAAACAATTGGGCTATTATCATAACAAATGAAGCACGTCATCAGGTAAAATCACATTTTTTTCAATAGATTGATATCATATCAAAAGTTTAAGTGTAACTAATTAGTTTGTCAGTTTGGTATTATTGCATTAAATATGTATGTATATGCTATCTCTAGAGTCCAACTCGTTTCCAGATAGATGGGATAAATGTCACAGGCTTCCTACAATTAACTGTATTGTCTAAAGATCTATAAACGAGAGATTTCATCCATGATAATGATAAAGCTTTAAAGATAAAAACAATAGAAAAATAGTATTACCCTTTCAAAGCCCCTGGAGCAATTTGCATAGGTATCAACAGCTCAAGAAGACATTCCGGATATATCATATGACAATACAATAACATGGACCGATTCCTCCTCCTCCTCCTCCTCCTTGTCCCCAGTACACGCGCGCACGCATCCGCGCATATACAAGTACATAAGGTAAGTTGCCCTTAGTTGCTGATATATATCTGCCATACCTCGATTATTACGCCTCTAGGAGTATTTTCCTTGACATAAATAGAGTGCCATTATATTGCTGTATACGAAAGGCTAACTACATGCATTCTCTTTGCAAATAAAGTAACGATAAAGCAATACAAATATTATGGGAGGAAAATAAACATAAACAAATGATTTTTTTCGGACTAATTTCAAACCGAATAACTTATGTATGCATATGGTGGGATAAATAAAAGACATCTACAAAATGATGATTTAAAGACAAAAAAACGAAGTGTTACTTGTTTTTGGGGGGTGGAAGGTGTTTTTAAAGCTGAATTTTGCGTTTCATACCTCTTTCGAAACTTAAAATGTTAAGAGGTTTACGAAACTCCCCTTCTGTTTCATACGTAGTTTAGACCAATATGGATTTCCCTCTATTTAGCACCAATTATCACCGATGAATTCTGGAAGGACGAAACAGCTGTATTGTGCATTGTTATTTATTTTGGATAAACTTATTACCAGATTTACTATGTCCATCTCCCTTATTGTTCGATTATTAGTAAGGATTGTAACACGATCCTAATAGCAGATAATTAAGATAGTTGGATGTCCTTGCGATAAAGAGTAAAAAGTGTTGTAAATTTAAAATTGGTATACATTGTACTTGAATAGACATTACAGAACTGAATATTTTATACCATGGCAGTTGATATAAATACGCCAATGATAAAAGTACTTAATTAGTTCGTCTGTGATAGGGCCTATTGATGAGGCCTTCCTAATCAATATAACTTAGAGTAACCCCGACTGATCACTATATAGTATCAATTATTCAAGGCGCTATCTGTTCTGGAGTTATGGACTCTATACAGATATCAATATTATTCATTTTATAATATCGATATTATTGGACAGTAAAATCTTCATTGCCGGCAAGGATTATTTCAAGAAATATTACGGATATCGTCCATATTATAAACAAGCTGTGAGGCACGAATTCAACGCCCCAGCGGACATGTTTTACGTAGATGTTGTTTGTTTACTGTGCATCCACTGAGGCGTGTTAATGCTCTATGGACGATGGTATATATTGCTTAACGAAAACAATAAATGTTACTGTACAAATAGAATGTATAATCTATATCCAACTAATTGCTGTTTTGGGTTTTTTTCTTTTCGTTTCGGTCTTTTACCCCGTTGAAAAATTCACCATGCATGCAAGCATTTGAATTAATTGCCAATTGTATGATACCGTTGAAATGTTGATTGCTGATGGTAATGGTGTTGCATGATATCACAATATATCTTTTCCCGATGACTGATCAACCATGAAGAATCCATGACACATCCTAAGGTGTTATCGGAGCACGAGTCCGTTATTTGTGGGTGTCCGCTTCGATGGAGGCTTCTCTACACGATATCACCATAAGTTACATGACAACAGTTGTCAAGGGTCATATTTCGGACATAAGAACAATGGAATCGAAAAAGAACAGCAGATAGGCTCAAGACTCACGGAGAGTGGACGAAGTGCAAACCTATAAGGGGGGCATTTGAATTAATTGCCAATTGTATGATACCGTTGAAATGTTGATTGCTGATGGTAATGGTGTTGCATGATATCACAATATATCTTTTCCCGATGACTGATCAACCATGAAGAATCCATGACACATTCTAAGGTGTTATCGGAGCACGAGTCCGTTATTTGTGGGTGTCCGCTTCGATGGAGGCTTCTCTACACGATATCACCATACGTTACATGACAACAGTCGTCAAGGGTCATATTTCGGACATAAGAACAATGGAATCGAAAAAGAACAGCAGATAGACTCAAGACTCACGGAGAGTGGACGAAGTGCAAACCTATAACGGGGGGGGGGGGGGGGGGGGGGGGGGGGAGGAGGGCAATAATTATATTATGTGGTGTCAATATTTTATTAGTCCTATGAAGCTCAATGCATAAGAGACAAGAAAAAGTCATTTATTGACAATAATGTAAGATAAAAAGCTAAAGGAATATAAACATCTTTCATATATCCTTTACAAGCTTTAAAAATGATTTGATATTGCTGCCCTTTGTACATATTTCACACCATGAACATAAAAATATTGAAATTGTCCCTTTTGTCAATAATCGATTCATATTACACCATTAATACCAAAGGTATTTCTATCGTTTATTAATCACTGAAATATTTCGCTATAAGACAAGCTGTATCTAGAGAAACTAGGAGCGACTAACCAGTTAGAAACTGGGAGCGACTCACCAGTTAGAAACTGGGAGCGACTCACCAGTTAGAAAATTTACGTTCGTGGTTAAAAAAACCATATTCAATGTAACGGACTTTTATTTATCACGTTGCTTTGCTTGGATATACGCGTGTAAACTAGATTGAAAAAATACTTTGTGTGTGCAATGTGCAACTATTAGGTTTCGGTAAGAATAAATATGTCTTCGTGTAACTCCAAAGTGGTGTAGTCACAGAACAGACAATGAAAACATCGGTGGTATGGGTGTAGTGCTAATCAAAATATTAGCACTATATAACAACCGTTGAACTTCAGGACCCATAACCTGCAGGAAACGTTTACAACCTTCAGCATACACTAGCGTCCCATACCCACACACACATGAGGGTACAAATGGCAATCACGTAGTACTGTATAAAACGAAAGCTGTGTGGTTTTTCTTTTGTGCTTTGAAGCCATTTGCGTCATTTCGTTTTACAAACCTCCGTTGTTTGAAGCCATTAAGGTCGTTTTTGTGATACAATCTTTCGCGATTTGAAGCCATTTAGAGTATTTCGTGGTACGTTTTCGATGTACAAAGTTTCGTTGTTTGAAGCCATTTAGATCATTTCGTGGTACAAACTTTCGTGGTTTTAAGCTATTTAGATCATTTTGTGGTGTAAACTTTCGTGGTTTGAAGCCATTTAGATCATTTTGTGGTACAAACTTTCGTGGTTTGAAGCCATTTAGATTGTTTCGTGGTACAAACTTTCGTGGATATCAAATACGAACAAAGAAATTCAAATACATAAACTAAATTTGTTGTTTTTATTTTTTATAACAACCATCAAAACCACGAATATTTATACAGCAAACGTTCAATGTTACACAGTATAGCGCTTTAGTAAGACTAATCCCACTCCTTAATTATTGTGTTCAAAATGTATGTGTATTATCCCTTTAATCCTCAACAGATTTTTTCCTTGAAATTAGACATGAAGTTATAGATGTTGTTTGATTATCGGTAAAAAGGTGTGCGCATAACACGATAAAAGTTAAAAACATTCATACGCCGAACTGCATGTTGAGATGTCCAAAATCTTCCCTACTTCTGACCAGTCAAACACTTCCTAGTTGACCTTTTAGGATTCCTCCGAGACCGAGTGTTTTTGCGGTATATCTTAGTGATTGGTCCTGCCTTTCTTCTTGCAGCAATGAGTTACCAAAAGAACAAGAAGCTCAACCACCTCGGCAAGACTCAGTACAGACAGACCCGCCCACAAGCCAAGCTGCCCTCCAATGTCGCTGACGAAGTTCTCTGACTAATAGACAAGAATAGGATATACATTAGATCATTTGTAATTGATATATGTGTAATGATAATCAAAATTAATTCCTTATTAACCAATATTAATGTTACCACAACTGGTTAGCAATAAAAGTACATCTATTCTCTATATCAAGTGCTATCTGTGAATGTACGGCATTGCAATGACTATGCGACTACCACTGCTTACTACGACTACTACTACTTCTACTACTACTACTACTTTTATAGGCACTGCGCTTATTGATTTTGAATGTTCGCTAGTTTATCAGTCAATGTTTACTTTTATATTAATAGAATGTGTTGATGATAATTACGGACAGGTTTAATTTTAGCCATCATGATTTGATTGAGACATGCTCTATAACCTTTTGCGATATGAAGGTTGATATTTTTGATAACATGATAATAGAATATATTGTATAAGATGAATTTGGTGCTAGTAATTTTGTAACATTTATATTATTAATAAAAAAAAACATCAAAAGATTATTTAAGTGTTAACAAAACTGTAATTTGAACTACAAATCCATTAAACTAGGGCAAATTGTACTATGACAGATTTAAATGGAGACTTTAGAAAAAAGTACTCGGAGAAGAAGACCGAGTACTCAGGAAGGGTAGCGACCTCTGGTTCATCGACAACACAGCCCGCTAGGTAAACTTAGGTCAAGTCAAAGTAATAGCACGTCTGAGAAATAAGAACCGGGGAAGTTACATCGAAACAAAATGCAGTACGTAGCACAACCAATATTAATAACATAGAGCCATAAAATCATTGAATGCCTTACCGTGTAAGAAAGTTCTTCCTTGATAATTTCTTTGGTCATTGTTGAGAAATACACCCGAAGCCGCATGAAATCCGCTCTGTAAATATAAATTAAACAATCCGATTGAAAATTTACCGATTTGCACCGCACGTGGTATTTTGGAAATGTTTATTTACAGCGTAACTATCAACTAGTTAATCTATGTGTTAGTTATTTAAGTTCTGGTTCCAATATTACCTGATTTTATCAACTTTGTCCCCCCAGTTGTAGTCCACTGCCAGGATTTCCCTGTAAGCATCAGATGGCCATCTCGACATCGAAACGGGTGTTTTGTAGGATTTCTCGCTGAAATACAAATATTTTATATACCATATGTGAAATTAGCAGGGTATGTTGAGAAAAGAATGAACTGGATTAATTACAGGGAGCTGGTTTATCAGCTTATGAGTGCATATGTACATTCTGATAAATAACGGGTTTTATTTACCTAGCATAAGAAGTATCTGTCTTTATATATATTTGGTAATGCTATCATAATTAACAAACCATTTGGTGAAATACGTTGATTATCACGTATAAGATTGTTTTCAATCAAACTGTAGTGGACAATAAGATTGGGCGTCATTTCAAGTTTGGAACACTTTTCAGTTATAATTTACCAGATTATTTTATGGAGTACATTATGTTCATGTTGCTCATGTGATACAGAGTATATCGTCATATTTACTTTTCAATTATATGACGGATACAATATTTATGCTACAAAACACACGATTTATATATTAATATACATGTATAAAGCTAAGCAAGTGTGCTAGATGGATATACAAGTAGAGTAAATAATTAAGTATGCTAAAAAAAAACAGTATGGGTATATTATTTAAAACGATAACTTACAAACACGGAAACTTGCAGGCTGCACAGGTTTCACTCTTCAGCATCGAGTCAGTCTCATCTTTTAAGCATTTCATATCTAAGCGTTAAACGTATAGGTTCATGAGTGATGTTGTATAATGCCACATTTCATTTATTATGATAACAGTTAGTTTCGGCAAGCAAGATTTTATGAAGTTAATTGAATATCACACAATAATGCTGGTGACATTTGTATTTGCATATGATGACATGGCATATTTCAGTTTTGCAAACAACAACTTCTACCTACTACAACTACCACTACTACTACTACTACTACTACTACTACTTCTACTACTTCAACATTACTTCTACTACTACTACTACTACTACTACTACTACTACTACTACTACTACTACTACTACTACTACTACTACCACTACTACTTCTACTACTACTACTACTACTACTACTACTACTACTACTACTACTACTACTACTACTATAACTACTACTACTACTACTATAACTACCACTACTACTACTACTACTACTATTACTACTACTACTACTACTACTACTACTACTACTACTACTACTACTACTACTACTACTACTACTACTACTACTACTACTACTACTACTACTACTGCTAATGTATTACTTACCTTCCACTGTAATACACGTGTCTTCGATTTCCACGCTGTAGCCATGGTATGGTGCACACCGACAGTATTTTGTTGCGTGTGCAATGGAACAGTTCATCAAACAAGCCTATTAGAATACAAAATAGACGATGGATTTGGCACGAGTCTACCGCGAACATGTATTTTAATTTTAATGTCTGCGTTTAATTTCTCTTCAAACTATTCATTTGGAAATAACGACTGACTGTCTGCACGTTTGGACCTCTATCAAGACTACATATTATCTGGAACTTTATGTTATCAATACTATCTACATTCAATACTTGATTCCTCGGGTGTAAAAACGAAAAATAAACTTTTTTATTGATGTTACCATATCTTACTACATTGTTGACTTGTGTGCCTCAATATTTACGATTAAAGCAATGCACCACTCCCGCAACGAATAGGTATAATGTAAACCACACATCATCATCACACACACGATAATAAACAAATAAATCAATAAAATAAAAATAATTTACAAAATAATTAATATTATTTGTAGTAAGGTAGTGACTTACCAATTTTCTTTGCCAGAGACTGTTTTCCTCACAGCGCTGATCTGGCCCCGCCTCTCTGTATGTCTCAGACTATAAATTTACATAGAAGTTTGTTATGTTATCATTGTTTGTATATAAGTACAACATAAAGATAAGGGGCATACATTCTTATTAATCATAAATGATGTTTTTTTAGTGTTGCTTTTCATTCACTGGTAGATGATTTGAGTGTCATAGCGTAGAAATAGCGGAGTAAGATTCTTACATGCTTGCCATTGGTTTGAGTTTCTGGCTGTCGAGATCTCCTTTGTCGTTACCATAAAACAGGAAAAGTGAGTTTTCTTTTCATTTTAATGCGCATATTGATCATGTTCATGACGAAATTGGACGTATGTATACTGCGTCTGTCTACCACACTTTGTATATATATATTAAAACGCCGCAATATTTAGTTCTAATAAACAGCGAATTTCTACTAATTCATTAATGTAGTATTTAAAATAATTAATATTAACTGATTTGAGTTTAATCTTATCGTAGTAAGATATAGATAAGGACACAATTATTTTCCATCTGGATCACGTTATGATTGAAATGTATTGTTTCCCGTTCATCGCGTGGCACTTGTCCTCCTCGAGGAGTTTGGTTTGGTTGGTTCATTCAGTTTAATGTCTTATTCACAACTTAGGTAATCTAAGTACTCCCGTCCATGAAAGTAATATATATGTGTATGCTGGAGTCGGTATTTTGTAATAACCTCCCTGCGAAAGCACGAATCTGATGGAAACCAGTCCTTATCGCTCTCAACTGAAAGCTGAACGTCAACCACAGATACATAAGATTGAGATTTGTCACTTTTGTGTGCCCAAGTAGAGGCAAGAATCAAATTCCAAATTATGCAGGTGTTCACACATTAGTCGCCTGATACTAATGTCTTTTCTAAATCCCTGCCCTGCAGAGTTGTCCTCGAAATATATTCTATTAATGGTACTTATAGTGGACACCAAACACACTAAACTTAATCAGCTTTCCCAATTGCAACCTTCATGTTTCTCTTCTTCATTTTCTATTTTGATGATTTCGCCTTCTTTGTCTTTGATTAGGCCGTGGTCATAATATGACAGTGTATAGGGTAAATATTTCTGTATTAACATTTAGCGTATGACATGGTTCGAAGCCTGATAAAATAGCAATCCAGTAGTCGCATTAAAAACGTATACTGACGTTATGTGATATTACATCTGGTAAAGTCGTAAACAACCAGACGAACATTGTTTACGTAACGTGTCATTACAGATGACTAATATGTCCAAATTTATACTTTGAAGTATGAAATATGTACTTGTTTGTCTTTCATATTTATCACTTCGCTAATTTGGTATCCATAATCGCTAAGGAGATTTTAGAAATCGAAACAAACATATTGATTAACTATTTATTATCATTTACTATCATTTATAAATTATCATTATTTTTATTTATTATTGACACCTACCACCGAAACGCCTATGTCGATTTCGAAACCGGTGGGAAGATTGAAGCCGTTTCCAGAGAATATGTCAGCGCCGTCATCCTGTATAATCACTCGCACTCCAGCAGATTCAGTCACCAAAGGAATGAATTCCGATTGTCCAACAGATATGATCAGTTCAAGTCCTGTTAAATGAGGCAGAACAAAGTCACAGCATAGAGTAGCACGATTGATGAATGATGAGAGCTTAGGATGACATGGAATTCGGTAATTT